>NC_092334.1:38480000-38782500 GCF_046630445.1 Rutidosis leptorrhynchoides | reverse complement strand
AAGAGAAAAATGGATCTAGCTTCAATGGATCCTTGGATGGCTCGAAGTTCTTGAAGCAGAATCATGACACGAAAACAAGTTCAAGTAAGATCATCACTTGAAATAAGATTGTTATAGTTATAGAAATTGAACCAAAGTTTGAATATGATTATTACCTTGTATTAGAATGATAACCTACTGTAAGAAACAAAGATTTCTTGAGGTTGGATGATCACCTTACAAGATTGGAAGTGAGCTAGCAAACTTGAAAGTATTCTTGATTTTATGAAACTAGAACTTTTGGAATTTATGAAGAACACTTAGAACTTGAAGATAGAACTTGAGAGAGTTCAATTAGATGAAGAAAATTGAAGAATGAAAGTGTTTGTAGGTGTTTTTGGTCGTTGGTGTATGGATTAGATATAAAGGATATGTAATTTTGTTTTCATGTAAATAAGTCATGAATGATTACTCATATTTTTGTAATCTTATGAGATATTTCATGCTAGTTGCCAAATGATGGTTCCCACATGTGTTAGGTGACTCACATGGGCTGCTAAGAGCTGATAATTGGAGTGTATATACCAATAGTACATACATCTAAAAGCTGTGTATTGTACGAGTACGAATACGGGTGCATACGAGTAGAATTGTTGATGAAACTGAACGAGAATGTAATTGTAAGAATTTTTGTTAAGTAGAAGTATTTTGATAAGTGTATTGAAGTCTTTCAAAAGTGTATAAATACATATTAAAACACTACATGTATATACATTTTAACTGAGTCGTTAAGTCATCGTTAGTCGTTACATGTAAGTGTTGTTTTGAAACCTTTAGGTTAACGATCTTGTTAAATGTTGTTAACCCAATGTTTATAATAACAAAAGAGATTTTAAATTATTATATTATCATGATATTATGATGTACGAATATCTCTTAATATGATATATATACATTAAATGTCGTTACAACGATAAACGTTACATATATGTCTCGTTTCAAAATCATTAAGTTAGTAGTCTTGTTTTTACATATGTAGTTCATTGTTAATATAATTAATGATATGTTTACTTATCATAATATCATGTTAATTATATATATAACCATATATATGTCATCATATAGTTTTTTACAAGTTTTAACGTTCGTGAATCACCGGTCAACTTGGGTGGTCAATTGTCTATATGAAACCTATTTCAATTAATCAAGTCTTAACAAGTTTGATTGCTTAACATGTTGGAAACATTTAATCATGTAAACATCAATCTCAATTAATATATATAAACATGGAAAAGTTCGGGTCACTACAGTACCTACCCGTTAAATAAATTTCGTCCCGAAATTTTAAGCTGTTGAAGGTGTTGACGAATCTTCTGGAAATAGATGCGGGTATTTCTTCTTCATCTGATCTTCACGTTCCCAGGTGAACTCGGGTCCTCTACGAGCATTCCATCGAACCTTAACAATTGGTATCTTGTTTTGCTTAAGTCTTTTAACCTCACGATCCATTATTTCGACGGGTTCTTCGATGAATTGGAGTTTTTCGTTGATTTGGATTTCATCTAACGGAATAGTGAGATCTTCTTTAGCAAAACATTTCTTCAAATTCGAGACGTGGAAAGTGTTATGTACAGCCGCGAGTTGTTGAGGTAACTCAAGTCGGTAAGCTACTGGTCCGACACGATCAATAATCTTGAATGGTCCAATATACCTTGGATTTAATTTCCCTCGTTTACCAAATCGAACAACGCCTTTCCAAGGTGAAACTTTAAGCATGACCATCTCTCCAATTTCAAATTCTATATCTTTTCTTTTAATGTCAGCGTAGCTCTTTTGTCGACTTTGGGCGGTTTTCAACCGTTGTTGAATTTGGATGATCTTCTCGGTAGTTTCTTGTATAATCTCCGGACCCGTAATCTGTCTATCCCCCACCTCACTCCAACAAATCGGAGACCTGCACTTTCTACCATAAAGTGCTTCAAACGGCGCCATCTCAATGCTTGAATGGTAGCTGTTGTTGTAGGAAAATTCTGCTAACGGTAGATGTCGATCCCAACTGTTTCCGAAATCAATAACACATGCTCGTAGCATGTCTTCAAGCGTTTGTATCGTCCTTTCGCTCTGCCCATCAGTTTGTGGATGATAGGCAGTACTCATGTCTAGACGAGTTCCTAATGCTTGCTGTAATGTCTGCCAGAATCTTGAAATAAATCTGCCATCCCTATCAGAGATAATAGAGATTGGTATTCCATGTCTGGAGACGACTTCCTTCAAATACAGTCGTGCTAACTTCTCCATCTTGTCATCTTCTCTTATTGGTAGGAAGTGTGCTGATTTGGTGAGACGATCAACTATTACCCAAATAGTATCAAAACCACTTGCAGTCCTTGGCAATTTAGTGATGAAATCCATGGTAATGTTTTCCCATTTCCATTCTGGGATTTCGGGTTGTTGAAGTAGACCTGATGGTTTCTGATGCTCAGCTTTGACCTTAGAACACGTCAAACATTCTCCTACGTATTTAGCAACATCGGCTTTCATACCCGGCCACCAAAAATGTTTCTTGAGATCCTTGTACATCTTCCCCGTTCCAGGATGTATTGAGTATCTGGTTTTATGAGCTTCTCTAAGTACCATTTCTCTCATATCTCCAAATTTTGGTACCCAAATCCTTTCAGCCCTATACCGGGTTCCGTCTTCCCGAATATTAAGATGCTTCTCCGATCCTTTGGGTATTTCATCCTTTAAATTTCCCTCTTTTAAAACTCCTTGTTGCGCCTCCTTTATTTGAGTAGTAATGTTATTATGAATCATTATATTCATAGATTTTACTCGAATGGGTTCTCTGTCCTTCCTGCTCAAGGCATCGGCTACCACATTTGCCTTCCCCGGGTGGTAACGAATCTCAAAGTCGTAATCATTCAATAATTCAATCCACCTACGCTGCCTCATATTCAGTTGTTTCTGATTAAATATGTGTTGAAGACTTTTGTGGTCGGTATATATAATACTTTTGACCCCATATAAGTAGTGCCTCCAAGTCTTTAATGCAAAAACAACCGCGCCTAATTCCAAATCATGCGTCGTATAATTTTGTTCGTGAATCTTCAATTGTCTAGACGCATAAGCAATCACCTTCGTTCGTTGCATTAATACACAACCGAGACCTTGCTTTGATGCGTCACAATAAATCACAAAATCATCATTCCCTTCAGGCAATGACAATATAGGTGCCGTAGTTAGCTTTTTCTTCAATAACTGAAACGCTTTCTCTTGTTCATCATTCCATTCAAATTTCTTCCCTTTATGCGTTAATGCAGTCAAGGGTTTTGCTATTCTGGAAAAGTCTTGGATGAACCTTCTGTAGTAACCAGCTAGTCCTAAAAACTGGCGTATGTGTTTCGGAGTTTTCGGGGTTTCCCACTTTTCAACAGTTTCTATCTTTGCCGGATCCACCTTAATACCTTCTTTGTTCACTATGTGACCGAGGAATTGAACTTCTTCCAACCAAAATGCACACTTTGAAAACTTAGCGTACAATTCTTCCTTCCTCAATACTTCTAACACCTTTCTCAAATGTTCACCGTGTTCTTGGTCATTCTTTGAGTAAATAAGTATGTCATCAATGAAAACAATGACAAACTTGTCAAGGTATGGTCCACACACTCGGTTCATAAGGTCCATGAACACAGCTGGTGCATTAGTTAAACCAAACGGCATGACCATAAACTCGTAATGACCGTAACGTGTTCTAAAAGCAGTCTTTGGAATATCATCTTCTTTCACCCGCATTTGATGATACCCGGAACGTAAGTCAATCTTTGAATAAACAGACGAGCCTTGTAGTTGATCAAATAAGTCGTCGATTCTCGGTAGTGGGTAGCGGTTCTTGATGGTAAGTTTGTTCAACTCTCGGTAGTCGATACACAACCTGAATGTACCATCTTTCTTCTTGACAAACAAAACAGGAGCTCCCCACGGTGATGTGCTTGGTCTAATGAAACCACGCTCTAAAAGTTCTTGTAATTGGCTTTGCAGTTCTTTCATCTCGCTGGGTGCGAGTCTGTAAGGAGCACGAGCTATTGGTGCAGCTCCTGGTACAAGATCTATTTGAAATTCAACGGATCGATGTGGGGGTAATCCCGGTAATTCTTTCGGAAATACATCGGGAAATTCTTTTGCAATGGGAACATCATTGATGCTCTTTTCTTCCATTTGTACTTTCTCGACGTGTGCTAGAACAGCATAGCAACCTTTTCTTATTAGTTTTTGTGCCTTCAAATTACTAATAAGATGTAGCTTCGTGTTGCCCTTTTCTCCGTACACCATTAAGGGTTTTCCTTTTTCTCGTATAATGCGAATTGCATTTTTGTAACAAACGATCTCCGCTTTCACTTCTTTCAACCAGTCCATACCGATTATCACATCAAAACTCCCTAACTCTACTGGTATCAAATCAATCTTAAATGTTTCGCTAACCAGTTTAATTTCTCGATTCCGACATATATTATCTGCTGAAATTAATTTACCATTTGCTAATTCGAGTAAAAATTTACTATCCAAAGGCGTCAATGGACAACTTAATTTAGCACAAAAATCTCTACTCATATAGCTTCTATCCGCACCCGAATCAAATAAAACGTAAGCAGATTTATTGTCAATAAGAAACGTACCCGTAACAAGCTCCGGGTCTTCCTGTGCCTCTGCCGCATTAATATTGAAAACTCTTCCACGGCCTTGTCCATTCGTGTTCTCCTGGTTCGGGCAATTTCTAATAATGTGGCCTGGTTTTCCACATTTATAACAAACTACATTGGCATAACTTGCTCCGACACTACTTGCTCCGCCATTACTCGTTCCGACACCATTTGTTCCTTTCGTTCTATTAACCCCTGGTCCGTAGACCTCACACTTCGCCGCGCTATGACCATTTCTTTTACACTTGTTGCAAAATTTGGTGCAGAACCCCGAGTGATTCTTTTCACACCTTTGGCATAATTGCTTCTGATTGTTGTTGTTGTTGTTGTTGCGGTTATTATTGTTGTTGGGATGATTGTTGTAGTTGCTGTTGTTGTTGTTGTTGTTGTTGTTGGGCCGTTTGTTGTAGTTGCGATTGATGTTGCGATTGTTGGGATAATTGTTGCGATTATTGTTGTAATTGCTGTTGTTGTTGTATTGGTGATTCTTATCACCGTTTTCCTCCCACTTTCTTTTGACTTGCTTCACATTGGCCTCTTCAGCAGTCTGTTCTTTAATTCTTTCTTCAATCTGGTTCACTAGTTTGTGAGCCATTCTACATGCCTGTTGTATGGAGGCGGGCTCGTGTGAACTTATATCTTCTTGGATTCTTTCCGGTAATCCTTTCACAAACGCGTCGATCTTCTCTTCCTCATCTTCGAATGCTCCCGGACACAATAGGCACAATTCTGTGAATCGTCTTTCGTACGTGGTAATATCAAATCCTTGGGTTCGTAACCCTCTAAGTTCTGTCTTGAGCTTATTGACCTCGGTTCTGGGACGGTACTTCTCGTTCATCAAGTGCTTGAATGCTGACCACGGTAGTGCGTACGCATCATCTTGTCCCACTTGCTCTAGATAGGTATTCCACCATGTTAACGCAGAACCTGTGAAGGTATGCGTAGCGTACTTCACTTTGTCCTCTTCAGTACACTTACTTATGGCAAACACCGATTCAACCTTCTCGGTCCACCGTTTCAATCCGATCGGTCCTTCGGTTCCATCAAATTCCAAAGGTTTGCAGGCAGTGAATTCTTTGTAGGTGCATCCTACACGATTTCCTGTACTGCTAGATCCAAGGTTATTGTTGGTATGTAGCGCAGCCTGTACTGCGGCTATGTTTGAAGCTAGAAAAGTACGGAATTCCTCTTCATTCATATTCACGGTGTGTCGAGTAGTCGGTGCCATTTCCTTCAAAATAGTTAAATGGAACAAGTTAATCATACAGAATATTAAGAGTAGTTAATAGTATTTCGTAGCATAATATGAACTCATTTATAAAAGCTTTTTCTTCATATTAGCGTTTTATAAGTTTAAATTCGGGTAGTACCTACCCGTTAAGTTCATACTTAGTAGCTAATATACAATTCAACTACTACAATTCTATATGAAAAACTGATTATAATAATATTTCGCATTCAAACTTTTATACAATATTTTACAAACTTACAATACCGCTTATTTTACATAAAGCATGAAATATAGCACACAATAACTTTGATACAAGATAGTTGTGAAGACAATTCTAGCTAGTACACAAGTCGTTCAGCAAAGGCAATAAAGACACGTAATTCATACGTCCAGAAACAAGTCATGCATTCTGGTTTTACTAGGACTACTTCCCATCCTTGGTCTTGTGCAACATAACCGTTATGGCCGTTGATAAGACAGCGTGTTGTAACGTCATCAAAGGGACGAGGGTTACGTAATGTCCAACAGTCCCGTAATAATCTAAAAACCTCATTTCTTACCCCAATTACCGACTCCGTCACTTGTGGAAACGTTTTGTTTAATAGTTGTAGCCCGATGTTCTTGTTCTCACTTTGGTGAGAAGCGAACATTACTAATCCGTAAGCATAACATGCTTCTTTATGTTGCATGTTAGCCGCTTTTTCTAAATCACGAAGTCCAATATTCGGATATATTGAGTCAAAATAATTTCTTAACCCGTTGCGTAAAATAGCATTTGGGTTCCCCGCAATATATGCGTCAAAGTAAACACATCGTAACTTATGGGTTTCCCAATGTGATATCCCCCATCTTTCAAACGAAAGTCTCTTATAAACCAAGACATTCTTGGAACGTTCTTCGAATGTCTTACAAACCGATCTCGCCTTAAATAGTTGTGCTGAAGAATTCTGGCCGACTCTAGACAAGATTTCATCAATCATGTCTCCGGGTAGGTCTCTTAAAATATTGGGTTGTCTATCCATTTTGTGTTTTTAAACTGTAAAATAGACAAGAGTTAGATTCATAAAAAAAATACTTATTAATACAAGCAATTTTTACATATATCATAAAGCATAAGAACACTATATTCCATATATTACACCACACGAATACAACTATCTTATTCCGACTCGCTCGTTTCTTCTTCTTCGGTTTTGGTTCGTTTTGCCAAGTTTCTAGGGATATATGATGTTCCCCTAATACGAGCCGTCGTTGTCCACATTGGTTTAGAAAAACCTGGTGGTTTAGAGGTTCCCGGGTCATTGTTACAACTTAAGGACTTCGGGGGTTGACGATACATATAAAGTTCATCGGGGTTGGAATTAGATTTCTCTATTTTTATGCCCTTTCCCTTATTATTTTCTTTTGCCTTTTTAAATTCAGTTGGGGTAATTTCTATAACATCATCGGAATTCTCGTCGGAATCCGATTCATCGGAGAATTGGTAATCCTCCCAATATTTTGCTTCCTTGGCGGAAACACCATTGACCATAATTAACTTTGGTCGGTTGGTTGAGGATTTTCTTTTACTTAACCGTTTTATTATTTCTCCCACCGGTTCTATTTCTTCATCCGGTTCCGATTCTTCTTCCGGTTCCGATTCTTCTTCCGGTTCCGACTCTTCTTCCGGTTCCTCTTCGGGAACTTGTGAATCAGTCCACGAATCATTCCAATTTACATTTGACTCTTCATTATTATTAGGTGAGTCAATGGGACTTGTTCTAGAGGTAGACATCTATCACATAATATCAAACACGTTAAGAGATTAATATATCACTTAATATTCATATGTTAAAAATATATAGTTTCCAACAAAATTTGTTAAGCAATCATTTTTCAAGTAAACACGGTCGAAGTCCAGACTCACTAATGCATCCTAACAAACTCGATAAGACACACTAATGCAAAATTCTGGTTCTCTAAGACCAACGCTCGGATACCAACTGAAATGTCCCGTTCTTATTGATTAAAAACGTTCCATATTAATTGATTTCGTTGCGAGGTTTTGACCTCTATATGAGACGTTTTTCAAAGACTGCATTCATTTTTAAACAAACCATAACCTTTATTTCATCAATAAAGGTTTAAAAAGCTTTACGTAGATTATCAAATAATGATAATCTAAAATATCCTGTTTACACACGACCATTACATAATGGTTTACAATACAAATATGTTACAACAAAATAAGTTTCTTGAATGCAGTTTTTACACAATAACATACAAGCATGGACTCCAAATCTTGTCCTTATTTAAGTATGCGACAGCGGAAGCTCTTAATAATCACCTGAGAATAAACATGCTTAAAACGTCAACAAAAATGTTGGTGAGTTATAGGTTTAACCTATATATATCAAATCGTAACAATAGACCACAAGATTTCATATTTCAATACACATCCCATACATAGAGATAAAAATCATTCATATGGTGAACACCTGGTAACCGACAATAACAAGATGCATATATAAGAATATCCCCATCATTCCGGGACACCCTTCGGATATGATATAAATTTCGAAGTACTAAAGCATCCGGTACTTTGGATGGGGTTTGTTAGGCCCAATAGATCTATCTTTAGGATTCGCGTCAATTAGGGTGTCTGTTCCCTAATTCTTAGATTACCAGACTTAATAAAAAGGGGCATATTCGATTTCGATAATTCAACCATAGAATGTAGTTTCACGTACTTGTGTCTATTTTGTAAATCATTTATAAAACCTGCATGTATTCTCATCCCAAAAATATTAGATTTTAAAAGTGGGACTATAACTCACTTTCACAGATTTTTACTTCGTCGGGAAGTAAGACTTGGCCACTGTTGATTCACGAACCTATAACAATATATACATATATATTAAAGTATGTTCAAAATATATTTACAACACTTTTAATATATTTTGATGTTTTAAGTTTATTAAGTCAGCTGTCCTCGTTAGTAACCTACAACTAGTTGTCCACAGTTAGATGTACAGAAATAAATCGATAAATATTATCTTGAATCAATCCACGACCCAGTGTATACGTATCTCAGTATTGATCACAACTCAAACTATATATATTTTGGAATCAACCTCAACCCTGTATAGCTAACTCCAACATTCACATATAGAGTGTCTATGGTTGTTCCGAAATATATATAGATGTGTCGACATGATAGGTCGAAACATTGTATACGTGTCTATGGTATCTCAAGATTACATAATATACAATACAAGTTGATTAAGTTATGGTTGGAATAGATTTGTTACCAATTTTCACGTAGCTAAAATGAGAAAAATTATCCAATCTTGTTTTACCCATAACTTCTTCATTTTAAATCCGTTTTGAGTGAATCAAATTGCTATGGTTTCATATTGAACTCTATTTTATGAATCTAAACAGAAAAGTATAGGTTTATAGTCGGAAAAATAAGTTACAAGTCGTTTTTGTAAAGGTAGTCATTTCAGTCGAAAGAACGACGTCTAGATGACCATTTTAGAAAACATACTTCCACTTTGAGTTTAATCATAATTTTTGGATATAGTTTCATGTTCATAATAAAAATCATTTTCTCAGAATAACAACTTTTAAATCAAAGTTTATCATAGTTTTTAATTAACTAACCCAAAACAGCCCGCGGTGTTACTACGACGGCGTAAATCCGGTTTTACGGTATTTTTCGTGTTTCCAGGTTTTAAATCATTAAGTTAGCATATCATATAGATATAGAACATGTGTTTAGTTGATTTTAAAAGTCAAGTTAGAAGGATTAACTTTTGTTTGCGAACAAGTTTAGAATTAACTAAACTATGTTCTAGTGATTACAAGTTTAAACCTTCGAATAAGATAGCTTTATATGTATGAATCGAATGATGTTATGAATATCATTACTACCTTAATTTCCTTGGATAAACCTACTGGAAAAGAGAAAAATGGATCTAGCTTCAATGGATCCTTGGATGGCTCGAAGTTCTTGAAGCAGAATCATGACACGAAAACAAGTTCAAGTAAGATCATCACTTGAAATAAGATTGTTATAGTTATAGAAATTGAACCAAAGTTTGAATATGATTATTACCTTGTATTAGAATGATAACCTACTGTAAGAAACAAAGATTTCTTGAGGTTGGATGATCACCTTACAAGATTGGAAGTGAGCTAGCAAACTTGAAAGTATTCTTGATTTTATGAAACTAGAACTTTTGGAATTTATGAAGAACACTTAGAACTTGAAGATAGAACTTGAGAGAGTTCAATTAGATGAAGAAAATTGAAGAATGAAAGTGTTTGTAGGTGTTTTTGGTCGTTGGTGTATGGATTAGATATAAAGGATATGTAATTTTGTTTTCATGTAAATAAGTCATGAATGATTACTCATATTTTTGTAATCTTATGAGATATTTCATGCTAGTTGCCAAATGATGGTTCCCACATGTGTTAGGTGACTCACATGGGCTGCTAAGAGCTGATAATTGGAGTGTATATACCAATAGTACATACATCTAAAAGCTGTGTATTGTACGAGTACGAATACGGGTGCATACGAGTAGAATTGTTGATGAAACTGAACGAGAATGTAATTGTAAGAATTTTTGTTAAGTAGAAGTATTTTGATAAGTGTATTGAAGTCTTTCAAAAGTGTATAAATACATATTAAAACACTACATGTATATACATTTTAACTGAGTCGTTAAGTCATCGTTAGTCGTTACATGTAAGTGTTGTTTTGAAACCTTTAGGTTAACGATCTTGTTAAATGTTGTTAACCCAATGTTTATAATAACAAAAGAGATTTTAAATTATTATATTATCATGATATTATGATGTACGAATATCTCTTAATATGATATATATACATTAAATGTCGTTACAACGATAAACGTTACATATATGTCTCGTTTCAAAATCATTAAGTTAGTAGTCTTGTTTTTACATATGTAGTTCATTGTTAATATAATTAATGATATGTTTACTTATCATAATATCATGTTAATTATATATATAACCATATATATGTCATCATATAGTTTTTTACAAGTTTTAACGTTCGTGAATCACCGGTCAACTTGGGTGGTCAATTGTCTATATGAAACCTATTTCAATTAATCAAGTCTTAACAAGTTTGATTGCTTAACATGTTGGAAACATTTAATCATGTAAACATCAATCTCAATTAATATATATAAACATGGAAAAGTTCGGGTCACTACATCGTGTTGCCCTTTTCTCCGTACACCATTAAGGGTTTTCCTTTTTCTCGTATAATGCGAATTGCATTTTTGTAACAAACGATCTCCGCTTTCACTTCTTTCAACCAGTCCATACCGATTATCACATCAAAACTCCCTAACTCTACTGGTATCAAATCAATCTTAAATGTTTCGCTAACCAGTTTAATTTCTCGATTCCGACAGATATTATCTGCTGAAATTAATTTACCATTTGCTAATTCGAGTAAAAATTTACTATCCAAAGGCGTCAATGGACAACTTGATTTAGCACAAAAATCTCTACTCATATAGCTTCTATCCGCACCCGAATCAAATAAAACGTAAGCAGATTTATTGTCAATAAGAAACGTACCCGTAACAAGCTCCGGGTCTTCCTGTGCCTCTACCGCATTAATATTGAAAACTCTTCCACGGCCTTGTCCATTCGTGTTCTCCTGGTTCGGGCAATTTCTAATAATGTGGCCTGGTTTTCCACATTTATAACAAACTACATTGGCATAACTTGCTCCGACACTACTTGCTCCACCATTACTCGTTCCGACACCATTTGTTCCTTTCGTTCTATTAACCCCTGGTCCGTAGACCTCACACTTCGCCGCGCTATGACCATTTCTTTTACACTTGTTGCAAAATTTGGTGCAGAACCCCGAGTGATTCTTTTCACACCTTTGGCATAGCTGCTTCTGATTGTTGTTGTTGTTGCGGTTATTATTGTTGTTGGAATGATTGTTGTAGTTGCTGTTGTTGTTGTTGTTGTTGGGCCGTTTGTTGTAGTTGCGATTGATGTTGCGATTGTTGGGATAATTGTTGCGATTATTGTTGTAATTGCTGTTGTTGTTGTATTGGTGATTCTTATCACCGTTTTCCTCCCACTTTCTTTTGACTTGCTTCACATTGGCCTCTTCAGCAGTCTGTTCTTTAATTCTTTCTTTAATCTGGTTCACTAGTTTGTGAGCCATTCTACATGCCTGTTGTATGGAGGCGGGCTCGTGTGAACTTATATCTTCTTGGATTCTTTCCGGTAATCCTTTCACAAACGCGTCGATCTTCTCTTCCTCATCTTCGAATGCTCCCGGACACAATAGGCACAATTCTGTGAATCGTCTTTCGTACGTGGTAATATCAAATCCTTAGGTTCGTAACCCTCTAAGTTCTGTCTTGAGCTTATTGACCTCGGTTCTGGGACGGTACTTCTCGTTCATCAAGTGCTTGAATGCTGACCACGGTAGTGCGTACGCATCATCTTGTCCCACTTGCTCTAGATAGGTATTCCACCATGTTAACGCAGAACCTGTGAAGGTATGCGTAGCGTACTTCACTTTGTCCTCTTCAGTACACTTACTTATGGCAAACACCGATTCAACCTTCTCGGTCCACCGTTTCAATCCGATCGGTCCTTCGGTTCCATCAAATTCCAAAGGTTTGCAGGCAGTGAATTCTTTGTAGGTGCATCCTACACGATTTCCTGTACTGCTAGATCCAAGGTTATTGTTGGTATGTAGCGCAGCCTGTACTGCGGCTATGTTTGAAGCTAGAAAAGTACGGAATTCCTCTTCATTCATATTCACGGTGTGTCGAGTAGTCGGTGCCATTTCCTTCAAAATAGTTAAATGGAACAAGTTAATCATACAGAATATTAAGAGTAGTTAATAGTATTTCGTAGCATAATATGAACTCATTTATAAAAGCTTTTTCTTCATATTAGCGTTTTATAAGTTTAAATTCGGGTAGTACCTACCCGTTAAGTTCATACTTAGTAGCTAATATACAATTCAACTACTACAATTCTATATGAAAAACTGATTATAATAATATTTCGTGTTCAAACTTTTATACAATATTTTACAAACTTACAATACTGCTTATTTTACATAAAGCATGAAATATAGCACACAATAACTTTGATACAAGATAGTTGTGAAGACAATTCTAGCTAGTACACAAGTCGTTCAGCAAAGGCAATAAAGACACGTAATTCATACGTCCAGAAACAAGTCATGCATTCTGGTTTTACTAGGACTACTTCCCATCCTTGGTCTTGTGCAACATAACCGTTATGGCCGTTGATAAGACAGCGTGTTGTAACGTCATCAAAGGGACGAGGGTTACGTAATGTCCAACAGTCCCGTAATAATCTAAAAACCTCATTTCTTACCCCAATTACCGACTCCGTCACTTGTGGAAACGTTTTGTTTAATAGTTGTAGCCCGATGTTCTTGTTCTCACTTTGGTGAGAAGCGAACATTACTAATCCGTAAGCATAACATGCTTCTTTATGTTGCATGTTAGCCGCTTTTTCTAAATCACGAAGTCCAATATTCGGATATATTGAGTCAAAATAATTTCTTAACCCATTGCGTAAAATAGCATTTGGGTTCCCCGCAATATATGCGTCAAAGTAAACACATCGTAACTTATGGGTTTCCCAATGTGATATCCCCCATCTTTCAAACGAAAGTCTCTTATAAACCAAGACATTCTTGGAACGTTCTTCGAATGTCTTACAAACTGATCTCGCCTTAAATAGTTGTGCCGAGGAATTCTGGCCGACTCTAGACAAGATTTCATCAATCATGTCTCCGGGTAGGTCTCTTAAAATATTGGGTTGTCTATCCATTTTGTGTTTTTAAACTGTAAAATAGACAAGAGTTAGATTCATAAAAAAAAAAAATACTTATTAATACAAGCAATTTTTACATATATCATAAAGCATAAGCACACTATATTACACATATTACACCACACGAATACAACTATCTTATTCCGACTCGCTTGTTTCTTCTTCTTCGGTTTTGGTTCGTTTTGCCAAGTTTCTAGGGATATATGATGTTCCCCTAATACGAGCCGTCGTTGTCCACATTGGTTTAGAAAAACCTGGTGGTTTAGAGGTTCCCGGGTCATTGTTACAACTTAAGGACTTCGGGGGTTGACGATACATATAAAGTTCATCGGGGTTGGAATTAGATTTCTCTATTTTTATGCCCTTTCCCTTATTATTTTCTTTTGCCTTTTTAAATTCAGTTGGGGAAATTTCTATAACATCATCGGAATTCTCGTCGGAATCTGATTCATCGGAGAATTGGTAATCCTCCCAATATCTTGCTTCCTTGGCGGAAACACCATTGACCATAATTAACTTTGGTCGGTTGGTTGAGGATTTTCTTTTACTTAACCGTTTTATTATTTCCCCCACCGGTTCTATTTCTTCATCCGGTTCCGATTCTTCTTCCGGTTCCGACTCTTCTTCCGGTTCCTCTTCGGGAACTTGTGAATCAGTCCACAAATCATTCCAATTTACATTTGACTCTTTATTATTATTAGGTGAGTCAATGGGACTTGTTCTAGAGGTAGACATCTATCACATAATATCAAACACGTTAAGAGATTAATATATCACATAATATTCATATGTTAAAAATATATAGTTTCCAACAAAAATGTTAAGCAATCATTTTTAAAGAAAACACGGTCGAAGTCCAGACTCACTAATGCATCCTAACAAACTCGATAAGACACACTAATGCAAATTTTCTGGTTCTCTAAGACCAACGCTCTGATACCAACTGAAATGTCCCGTTCTTATTGATTAAAAACGTTCCATATTAATTGATTTCGTTGCGAGGTTTTGACCTCTATATGAGACGTTTTTCAAAGACTGCATTCATTTTAAAACAAACCATAACCTTTATTTCATCAATAAAGGTTTAAAAAGCTTTACGTAGATTATCAAATAATGATAATCTAAAATATCCTGTTTACACAAGACCATTACATAATGGTTTTCAATACAAATATGTTACAACAAAATAAGTTTCTTGAATGCAGTTTTTACACAATATCATACAAGCATGGACTCCAAATCTCGTCCTTATTTAAGTATGCGACAGCGGAAGCTCTTAATAATCACCTGAGAATAAACATGCTTAAAACGTCAACAAAAATGTTGGTGAGTTATAGGTTTAACCTATATAAATCAAATCATAATAATAGACCACAAGATTTCATATTTCAATACACATCCCATACATAGAGATAAAAATCATTCATATGGTGAACACCTGGTAACCGACATTAACAAGATGCATATATAAGAATATCCCCATCATTCCGGGACACCCTTCGGATATGATATAAATTTCGAAGTACTAAAGCATCCGGTACTTTGGATGGGGTTTGTTAAGCCCAATAGATCTATCTTTAGGATTCGCGTCAATTAGGGTGTCTGTTCCCTAATTCTTAGATTACCAGACTTAATAAAAAGGGGCATATTCGATTTTGATAATTCAACCATAGAATGTAGTTTCACGTACTTGTGTCTATTTTGTAAATCATTTATAAAACCTGCATGTATTCTCATCCCAAAAATATTAGATTTTAAAAGTGGGACTATAACTCACTTTCACAGATTTTTACTTCGTCGGGAAGTAACACTTGGCCACTGGTTGATTCACGAACCTATAACAATATATACATATATATCAAAGTATGTTCAAAATATATTTACAACACTTTTAATATATTTTGATGTTTTAAGTTTATTAAGTCAGCTGTCCTCGTTAGTAACCTACAACTAGTTGTCCACAGTTAGATGTACAGAAATAAATCGATAAATATTATCTTGAATCAATCCACGACCCAGTGTATACGTATCTCAGTATTGATCACAACTCAAACTATATATATTTTGGAATCAACCTCAACCCTGTATAGCTAACTCCAACATTCACATATAGAGTGTCTATGGTTGTTCCGAAATATATATAGATGTGTCGACATGATAGGTCGAAATATTGTATACGTGTCTATGGTATCTCAAGATTACATAATATACAATACAAGTTGATTAAGTTATGGTTGGAATAGATTTGTTACCAATTTTCACGTAGCTAAAATGAGAAAAATTATCCAATCTTGTTTTACCCATAACTTCTTCATTTTAAATCCGTTTTGAGTGAATCAAATTGCTATGGTTTCATATTGAACTCTATTTTATGAATCTAAACAGAAAAAGTATAGGTTTATAGTCGGAAAAATAAGTTACAAGTCGTTTTTGTAAAGGTAGTCATTTCAGTCGAAAGAACGACGTCTAGATGACCATTTTAGAAAACATACTTCCACTTTGAGTTTAACCATAATTTTTGGATATAGTTTCATGTTCATAATAAAAATCATTTTCTCAGAATAACAACTTTTAAATCAAAGTTTATCATAGTTTTTAATTAACTAACCCAAAACAGCCCGCGGTGTTACTACGACGGCGTAAATCCGGTTTTACGGTGTTTTTCGTGTTTCCAGGTTTTAAATCATTAAGTTAGCATATCATATAGATATAGAACATGTGTTTAGTTGATTTTAAAAGTCAAGTTAGAAGGATTAACTTTTGTTTGCGAACAAGTTTAGAATTAACTAAACTATGTTCTAGTGATTACAAGTTTAAACCTTCGAATAAGATAGCTTTATATGTATGAATCGAATGATGTTATGAACATCATTACTACCTTAATTTCCTTGGATAAACCTACTGGAAAAGAGAAAAATGGATCTAGCTTCAATGGATCCTTGGATGGCTCGAAGTTCTTGAAGCAGAATCATGACACGAAAACAAGTTCAAGTAAGATCATCACTTGAAATAAGATTGTTATAGTTATAGAAATTGAACCAAAGTTTGAATATGATTATTACCTTGTATTAGAATGATAATCTACTGTAAGAAACAAAGATTTCTTGAGGTTGGATGATCACCTTACAAGATTGGAAGTGAGCTAGCAAACTTGAAAGTATTCTTGATTTTATGAAACTAGAACTTTTGGAATTTATGAAGAACACTTAGAACTTGAAGATAGAACTTGAGAGAGATCAATTAGATGAAGAAAATTGAAGAATGAAAGTGTTTGTAGGTGTTTTTGGTAGTTGGTGTATGGATTAGATATAAAGGATATGTAATTTTGTTTTCATGTAAATAAGTCATGAATGATTACTCATATTTTTGTAATTTTATGAGATATTT
This sequence comes from Rutidosis leptorrhynchoides, assembly GCF_046630445.1. NCBI lineage: Eukaryota > Viridiplantae > Streptophyta > Magnoliopsida > Asterales > Asteraceae > Rutidosis > Rutidosis leptorrhynchoides. The sequence goes on along the minus strand of NC_092334.1, from coordinate 38,765,334 downwards.
CATGCTAGTTGCCAAATGATGGTTCCCACATGTGTTAGGTGACTCACATGGGCTGCTAAGAGCTGATCATTGGAGTGTATATACCAATAGTACATACATCTAAAAGCTGTGTATTGTACGAGTACGAATACGGGTGCATACGAGTAGAATTGTTGATGAAACTGAACGAGGATGTAATTGTAAGCATTTTTGTTAAGTAGAAGTATTTTGATAAGTGTATTGAAGTCTTTCAAAAGTGTATAAATACATATTAAAACACTACATGTATATATATTTTAACTGAGTCGTTAAGTCATCATTAGTCGTTACATGTAAGTGTTGTTTTGAAACCTTTAGGTTAACGATCTTGTTAAATGTTGTTAACCCAATGTTTATAATATCAAATGAGATTTTAAATTATTATATTATCATGATATTATCATGTATGAATATCTCTTAATATGATATATATACATTAAATGTCTTTACAACGATAATCGTTACATATATGTCTCGTTCAAAAATCATTAAGTTAGTAGTCTTGTTTTTACATATGTAGTTCATTGTTAATATACTTTATGATATATTTTCTTATCATAGTATCATGTTAACTATATATATATATCCATATATATGTCATCATATAGTTTTTACAAGTTTTAACGTTCGTGAATCACCGATCAACTTGGGTGGTCAATTGTCTATATGAAACATATTTCAATTAATCAAGTCTTAACAAGTTTGATTGCTTAACATGTTGGAAACATTTAATCATGTAAATATCAATCTCAATTAATATATATAAACATGGAAAAGTTCGGGTCACTACACCCGACCTCTTTCGTGTTGGTGCGAATCAAGTGATTCGCCGTTGTGTGTACGGAAAAGAGCCTCAACAAATTCTTGAGCATTGCCATCAAGGGCCCACCGGCAGTCATTTCGGACCAAACCACACCGCAAGAAAAATCCTTGACTCGGGCTTTTATTGGCCCACGATCTTTAAAGATGCCCATAATTTCGTTCGGACTTGTAATGCATGCCAACGAACGGGTAACATCACGAAAAAGGATGAGATGCCTCAAACCGGCATCCAAGTTTGTGAAATATTTGATATTTGGGGAATCAATTTCATGGGACCATTTCCAAGTTCCCATAAGTGCAAGTACATCCTAGTAGCCGTTGACTATGTATCTAAGTGGGCTGAAGCAAAAGCTTTACCTAAGAATGACGCTAGGGTGGTGGTGAACTTCTTGAAAAATCTCTTCTCGCGCTTTGGAATCCCAAAGGCGCTCATATCAGACCGAGGAACACATTTTGCCAACAACCTTCTTGAAAAGGCGTTGAAGAAGTATGGCGTAACTCATCGTTTCTCTACTCTGTACCACCCGCAAAGGAGTGGTCAAGTGGAGAACACGAATCGTGCCTTAAAACGTATACTTGAGAAGACGGTTGATAACAACCCTAAGATTTGGCAACGCAAGTTAGATGATGCGTTCTGGGCCTTTAGGACTGCTTTTAAAACACCAATCGGTACCACACCATTTAGACTTGTATATGGTAAAGCGTGCCATCTTCCGGTTGAAGTGGAACATAGAGCATACTGGGCATTGAAGCTTTGTAATTTAGACATGGAAAAGGCTGGTGAAAACCGATTCATGCAAATGTATGAATTGGAAGAGTTGAGGTTAGAAGCGTACGAGAATTCGAGCTCGTATAAGGAGAAAAAGAAAAGGCGGCATGATGCCCGATTGAAAGAAGTGAAAGAATTTAAAATCGGTGATAAGGTTTTGGTTTTTAACTCACGGTTTAAATTTTCTCCCGGAAAGTTGAAGTCCCGATGGACGGGACCTTATTTGGTGAAACAAGCATTTCCATCGGGATATGTTGAGTTGTTTGGAAACGGAAATACTTTTAAAGTGAATGGTCATCGATTAAAACTCTATTTTGATGGAGTTGATACCACGGTTCAAGATGACATCACTTTCTCCCTCAACGCTAATTAGCTTGGGAAGGAGTCGCGTGAACGACTCGCTAATAAACTTCACAAATTGTAAATAGTTCCATTCGTGTGTCTCATTCCTTAGGAATGATTGTTTTGAGTGATTTTTCGAGCTTTAGTACGAACCAAGTTGTTTACGGACCTTCCGCAATGTTTAAAACGCGAAAAAACAACAAAAACTGGTGAAATAGGGCCAGATGCGCCGCATCTGAGGACAAGAAAAATCCCGATAATTTCAGATGCGCCGAGAATTGGTCATGCGCCACTTTTGGGCCACCAGATGCGCCGCATCTGCTTCAGATGCGCCGCATCTGAGCCACCAAATGCGCCGCATCTGTGTCTGATTGTTGGAGTCTGCCTATTTTTTTGCACAAATACGGGAGTTTATCAATTGTATTCATTTTTTCACCTACAACTCCGACTTTCGTCTCATTTTCTCTCAAGGATTCCATCTCCAAACACTAAATCAACCGATTAAACCCATCTTTGAGCATCTAATCCGTCTATCAACATGAGAAAGGTAAGATTAATCTTCATTTCTTCATGATTCTTGTGTTCTTCATTCTCAAATTCGGATTTAGCTTGTTCTAAGTGTGGGGATGTTTGAATCTTCATGTTTTTGGTAATTATATGCTTACATTATTGTTACTAATCCTTATTCATGCTCGAATTTCATGATTAATTGTTTAAAAATTTACTTTACAAATTAGGGTTCTTCATGAATTTAGGGGTTTCGAAATTTTTGACCATTAATTGATTAAATTGAGATCTTTTGAAGTTTAATTACTAGCTTACACTAGAAATTTGCCTTGAACCCTTGTTGAAACGCATGATTTTGAATAAATTGAGAATTAGGGTTCTTGAATTGGGGATTTTGACTTTTGTTGACTAGTAAGTGTTCTAAGTGGAATTAAAGCAATTCATTGATTATGCTAAACTCATATATGCCTTAACTTAGTGTTTGTTCGAATTGAAAAGTTTTATTTGCGTAAGTTAAGGATTGTATGCTTAGGCTTTTTGATGAAATTGTATACTTGAGTCGACTTTAGTGTCTAAATGTATGATAACCATTGATTGCATATTGTTTGACATGCTTATTGATGAATGCTAATGGTTTCATATACTTGTTTTAGTGAAACTAATTATGCTAGATATGATTGAACTTATGAAGTGATAAAGATTATGAGTCATACTAGTACATGTTTGTTAAAAATGAGATAAGTACATCCATGATAGAATTATGTTTGACATGAGAGTTTGTGTAATGCGTACGATATAACATGTTCTACATGGTTTTGGCTTGTGCAATTTGAAAGATGTTTTGAATTTCTTTAACGCTAATCAACTTGGTTTGTTGTTTTGGTTTTGTTGTGTTTTTATGTAGACTAGAGCATCATCATCAAACCCAAAATCAAAGAAGCAAAAAGGCCCGGTAATTAGAGATCCGGTGACGAGTGATGAAGAAAATATTGTGGAAGAAGAAATGGATATTGACAACCAGCAATTAAATGTCCGTGGATTAACCACTCCGGATCCATGGATCAACGCGGTTTTGAGGCATCCGGAATATCATGAACGGATGAAGACACTTCTGCACAAAGACGTATACCCGGGTAAATATATTGATTGGTCACCGTTGGAAGAAGCCGGTGAATTGCAAACCTTTCGTAACCTTTTTCGGGTAACATATCAAGGCCATCGAATACATGCATGGGAAAACTTGTTCAGAGTGGAAGAAAAAGTGTACCCACTCTTAACCAAGGAATTCATTGGTTCACTGAGAGTTGATTATTCTTCACCAACATCAAACACCTTTATGAGATTTCAGCTTGGAGGACAAGACCGGACATTAACACTGCTACAATTTGTAAAGGCATTGGATATCTATAAAGGGTTGCCACAATCATTGATGCAAAATTACTTTAATCAGACTATAATCTATGTTTCCTCTTTTAATCATTCAGAAGCATGGGTGAACATGAGCAATAGCGCATATAGTGCAAGCAAGCAGACTTGTAGCAAGCTACGTACTTACGAGCATCGATGCGTCCAAAGATTCATTTCAAGTACCATAAACTGTCGAAAAGACAGTAGCGAAAAAGTTACCAACTTGGATATCTGGTACATTCACGTGATAATGGATCACACCCATGTTCATATTCCACGAATTATTCTCACTTTCCTTCTCGAAGAAAGGAAAAAGATTACACCAATTATGGGCGGCCATTTTGTAACCAGGATTGCCCAACATTTTCGTATCAATACAAGTGGGTTAGAGGAGAAACATATGATTGCCTTTGATAGAGTAAGTTATACAAGGGCAAACATTTTGATGAGGGGGTCGAACGGTCTTCTAACTAGGTATGTGGATCCCGAGTACAGGCAACCGCAACAACCACAACCGCAGCCAGATCCACAGCCGAATGTTGGAAGTAGTTCAGGTCCGGAAAATGATTGGGAGGCTTACATGGCGCGAAAATTTTCAGATTTGCGACTCCATAATGATCGAAACACTCAAAAGGTAATTGATCACTACGATACAGGTAACAGGGAGATGCAATAGTACATTGATGTAGGGAATGATAGAACATGGTACACTCAAGCGGGGCAGCAAAATCAGCTTAACTGGATACATGAACAGACCGTGTCATATGCTGCAGATCCTGCTAACTATACCCCCTCTCCTTGGCCTGCATACGAACCATGGGTTCGAATGGGTGATACATATCCTGCGCCTTATCCTCCTCCTGCATACCCCCTAACCCGCCTAATGAAGACACTGCTGTTGTCCCTACTCAAGCAACCAATCAGGGGTACAACCCTTTAATATTTCAGGATGACGATGCGGCAAACCAAAACGAAGATGGAGCTGGCCCAAGTAACTCTTTTTGGGGATTCTTCTGAAGTTGACGTGATTATTCGTGAAGTGTGTGAAAGGTTTGAATGATGTTGGTTTGTTTGAAAAACAATTTAATTTCATGTTTGGTGTGTAATAACTTAATAGTATGTTGGACGTTTGTAATTTGAATAACTTTGTTAATTAGGTGTGGGGTTTTCGGTACACGGAGTACAACCCCATTGTTTTTATGAAATGTTTGCTTTGTTTGAATTGATACAGGTGAGCATTGTGCTATATGCTGCATTTTTTACAAAGACTGGCAGTAAGTTTAGCACGTACTTGATTGGTGATTGTTTTGTGGTTGCAAGAAGTGGATGTTGTTCTTATGCTGGCATTCAGTTCAGCGCCATCATCCCGTGAACTTCAATTTTAGACCTTGAAAGTAATAAACTCTCTTACACTCTTTAACCCTCTCAAATTTAAATTTTTCTGATTTCATGTAACGAGGGCGATACATGAACTCAAGTGTGGGGAGGAAGTTATAAATTCTTTCAGGTTTTTGATTTTGGTTAAAAAGGCTTAAAATGGTGAAATTTTTTTAACTTTTATCTTCATAAATTCAAATTTTGTTTAAAATTTGTAGATTTTAAAACTAGGTGTATACACCGAAATTATTATCACAAAACAAATTAAGAAACAACCAAATGATTGAGTTTATTTTGTTAAAAATCATAAAACTAGTAGTCATATAAAAGATATAATCATCATGCTATACCACATCTGAATGAAAAGAATCATCAAGTAATTTGTTGTTCTAACAATCTAATCCAATGCTCATCTTTGTAAAGATTGTGAAGGAAGTCAAGTCTTCCAATATGACACACTTGCTAACTTATGTTAGAAGATGTAGTCCAGAACAGCTGTAGGTTGATGAAAAATCTTGAAAAGTCATCTCTATCATCGGCTGGAAATCCACCTCACCTCAGCATCAAACAGGGTTTTTGGTTGTCAGACTTATCCTAACCATGAGATGGATCTGTCTCGTACAATGGGGGGCACATTGCAAATTAGCTTTTAAGACTAATGAATCTAATCCCCAGATGGATGATCTCTGTAAAGATCAACCGCATCTATGTTGACTGCGGCCAACATACATATGCCATAACAAATTGAGGTGTGCAAACTCATGGTTCACCGATGATATTTGGACATGATATAGTTTCTTCTAAAAACTTATGCTATTTTATGAACTATATTGTGTAAAATCATTTTTAGGACATCCGGTTTCAAGTTTCATGATACTTCAATCATGGGGGCGAGTAGCTTGCTAAGCGTCGACTGAAGCTTCGGTTTTCAGTTACCCTCAACCGGACTTTGAGGTTAAAACCGAAAAACTTGTTAGTGTAAAAACTAACATGTCTAATTTTAAAAATATAAAAGGTTTTTTGCAAAGGTCCTAATTTTCCTAAGGATCCAAATTTTTAAGAAATGTGGACTTTAAAACCCACCTTTCAACTTTGGTGTGATTTCATTTCGTGTGTGTACTCTAAGTGTGCGTATTACATTGTGAAATAAATAAAAGCGTGTGTACTCTAAAGGTGTGTGTATACTCAAAACGCGTGAGTGTGATATTATGTGTGAAATAAAAAGTGTGAGTGTGTACATTTTGTGATTCGTGTGTGTTTTCATCAATGTGTATTCACTATAGTAAATTTCAAATTCTTGTAAGTCTTGCTTGAGGACAAGTAAGGTTTAAGTGTGGGGATTTTGATAACGCCAAAATCATACATGTTTATTGTCGTTATTTCGATCTAATTCTGTGTCTATTTGTATGTATTTGTTGTACTTAAGCATTGTAATTCATGTACATTTGTAAAAGTCCATTGTGATTGAACAAATGAAGACCAACAGCGAAAACAAAGTTAAAACGAAGATTGAACGCTTAAAACAGCCCGAAACCACTGAAACAGGTCCAAATGCAGTGCATCTCTCTTAGATGCGGAGCATCTCTGCACCAAATAACTCCCGACAGTTTCAGATGCGGAGCATTAGGATTTCTGGACCAAAACAGCACCAGATGCGACGCATCTGAGTGAGATGCGGCGTGTCTATCCCAGATGCGGCGCATCTGATCCCCTGCCGACAGTTCTGAGTGCAGAATCTAGCTGGAATCTACTGAACGTAAAGAGATGCGGCGCATCTGGTCACTTTCTGGCCAAAATACCTAACTTTTGAGCCTATTTAATGGAGCCTTTGGTTACATACTTGATACACCTTCACTATTACGTTCTCCCTCAGTTCTAGTACGATTTTCATGGCTCAAGGAAGGATACAAGGCAATCTCCACTCTTTCAACATCAAGATTAAGCTAGGGTTATTCATCGCAATTGGTATTATTGTTCTATATCTTTTAAACATGAATTCGAATTGTATTTACTGTTTCATTAGTTCTACTATGATTATGTTTCGCTAAAAACCTTGTGTGTTTGCTTCAATGTAAGATTTATGGCTTGGGATTGTTCTATACTTTGATGTTATGCTAGTTATATATATGTTTGATTGATTAAATTATCTAGTTCAATCGTAAGAACCATTGTTATGCTTGCTTAGTTCATTACTTCAATTATATAGATTGCAAACCTATTAATGTGAATTAACTAGGAAAACAATCTATACTTCAATACACCTAGTAATCTAGACGATTAGATGCATAAACTTAAGTGATTTTGTTATGTGTTTAATTCGGTAATTGAATAAGTTCCAAAGCAACATAGTTATGAAATTACCTCAAGTGATTGTTGTAATTTAGGCTTCACGTGAGTTTAACCGGGTTGGATCTAGTTAGTTAATCAATCTAAATCACCATGTTCTTTCAAAAGATACATTGTTGTAATCATCCTTGTATCCTAGTTCAATTATGTAAGTTATGACTTGGTTTATGTGAGTTTATCAAAGAACATAGCTTATACTTCAACACCTAGTGATCTAGCCACCTATATGTGAGTATAGGATGTTAATTGAACGATATTTAGGATATAAAATCATGTAGTTTACTTAGAGTGATCTTAGTAAACTAGGTTTTATGTGAATTCAACCACGAAAGAATCTTGTTGATTAAACATAGCTCTTAAGTTTATAGATATTGTGAAATTGATATAAACTAATTACTTGTAACTATGAAATAACCGTTTTAATTATAAAAGAACAATCCCTGTCATTTATCAAGCATAGAAGTAAACACCGCATTCTCATTCTTGTTATTCATTATATTTATTTACTGTTTCGTTAAACGAAAACACAACTTCAAACACAACCCCCCCCCCCTTTAGAATAATTAATCGTTGTAAAATCCTTAAAACAAACTTCTCCCTGTGGATCAAACTGGTCAATTTACTTGCTAGTTACTGCATGATCGGGTTTTAGTTGTCTGTATTATGTGTTAATTATTAAGCATATTGTCTACATTTTAAAGGTTACGTCTTGACACATCAGGGTGATACTATTCTTAATTATACCGTGTCTTTATGTTGCTATTCGTATTAATATCCACGGTTTATAACTTTCGTGTTGTTATTGGGCTTTATATTTTCTCTTATATTTTGGAGCTCTTTGCCTTTTTATTATCCTCCCGACCTCTAGTAAAGCGAGTAACGGTTCAGAATTCGTGAGTATGGAATTTCGGATAAACATCATGTTCTAAATAAGAAAGAATGTATTAGCACGATTTGATTTGTCAAATTATCAGAATCACTGAGAATAGCACCATCAAGAATATATTTTCTTGATATGTTCAGAAGTTAAGCAGAATGAAAGAGCTATGTAACATGGCACATGATGATGTTATGATCTGTGAATCATCACGTTCCAATAGAAACTCAGCATGACCTACTGTAATATAATCACGTTGATCAAGTGTCATTATATTATACTAACTCATGCTTCAGTTCCCAACACTACTTCAATAACATTCATGTTTTAAATTCGAAGGTTTCAGAATTTAGAAACTAAAACAGTTTCTTTTATGTGGTAATACAGATAACGCGGAGAGATAATTAATATCGGACGAGAATATTTATGAAGATATCTTCAGAAATATTGAGGATATTACTATTGAAAGATACGATAATATCTTAGAATTTTTGAATCAAATTGTGATGCAGAAATTCATTCACGATGATTTAGAGCGATTAAGGAGCAAGGTATTTGCTAAAGATTTCCTCAGAAACAGAATCATCAGGATTCTTTATGTACAAGTTTAGTCCTTGTAATTTGTTCAGAGTTTCAGGATGAGAGATCATAATTCTAAGGGATAAATGTTATATGTATATATAACTCTTGATGTAGAAACGCTGCGAGCTTCAAAATACTGATTGCTGATTTCCCGATACTTTATATGACAATTCTCGCTACAAGATGCCTATGATTTCATGATAAGACTTCAATGGATAAATATAATGATTTGTCGAAGAGATTTAAGCCAAGGAGTAACAAGATTGCTGGTACGTCTTCTGGTAATATGATGGAATATAAAAGGTTCTCCAGTAACAATAAAAGAGCACACATATATATCAAGGTTAAAATAAAGTTGTTTCGAACGGAAAGTCGAAGTTGACTTGTTAGAGCTGTAACAAAATTTGCTAATTTGGAAAGAGATTGCAAAGTTATTTTCGGTAATAGTAACGCTAAAGGAATTAGTACAGATACGTGTTAAACGTTTACTCAGGTTCCGAGTGTTTTCAGGTGCATAACTATATGCATAAATCTTTTCTTCCGTAAATGAAGTGCAGTTGGTTCATCCTCTCGTTTGAGGTGTTTTCAAGAATCATGAAAGGTTTGAACGCAGATTGTAATCGTCAAGATACAAATGAGGTTTAAGATGAAATCAAGTGGCAAACTTGAAGAATTGTTTAGTTTCATATGTTATAATCAATATTTTAATTCATTTTAATTGTCCAATGTTGGTAGTCCACGGTCGATAATCCACAGTTAACAGTCCAATAATTCATATTTAGTTTAAAATATAATATTCGAATTGATTAATACGTATCGTGACCCGTATACATGTCTCAGACTCGATCACAACTCAAAGTATATATATTATTTGAGAATCAACCTCAACCCTGTATAGAGAACTCGATCATTACTACATATAGAGTGTCTATGGTTATTCCAAATAATATATATAGATGGGTCGATATGATATGTCAAAACCTTGTATACATGTCCCGATATGTAAAGTGTGTAAAATAAATACAGAAATTAAATGACGAGAAATAAAATTGCGAGAATATAAATTGCGATAAATAAAATGTAACCAGTTAGCTAGGAACAGTTAGCGTGGATTCTTAACAAAATTTCTCATAGTTAATTTGTTTGTTTCTAACAAATTTTATTTGTGTCTAATGTTTTATTCAATATGTCACTTGTTGGATTCTGATAAGTCAAAATTCAAATATGAAATTGAGTGAAAATGGTTATTCTGTGGTGAACGAATACGTATATCTGTGGATGTAAGTAGGATAGTAAATGACTGTTGAATCAGATTCGAAGAATGTACAATGTAACTTATTAATGTGAAATCTAAATATTTCTAGGATATTACCTACTCGTTAAAATATTTTCACCATTAATAGTTTGTACGAAAGAATTTTTAATTACAATCTTTATGAAAAAATATACATACTTATATATTTTCTTCAGATGTAATCATGGATTTAATGAGTCAATATGATATTAAACTCATTTGATTTACCGTTAGAACAAGAATATATAATCTCTAAAACATTAGAGATTACATAATTGCTATGCCGAACGAAGATAAATGATGTAGAACGTCATGTAAAACGATGATTATGCTCGAGGTATAGATTGCGAGGTTGAGACGTGTGATGATGTTGTTGTTGTTGTTGGTACTGGTTATGCTGCTTGTGCTGCTGATGGTGGTACTGTTGCTGTCGGTGTTACAAGTGTTGTTGGTGAGGTTGGTGATGATGTTGGTGTAGTAAGTATAGCTTGTAAATCACGCACCATTATTGTCAGGCTTTCTATCCTACCCTCTATCATTTCTATCCATCCACTCATCTGATTCGATAGATCTTGATTATCAATTCGAAGTTCCCTAACTTCTTCTAATATTCCCCTTCGATTGGTATTCGGAAGTAGAGGTTGAATATTTTCTGAGATTGCAGTAATGCGACCTTCGAGGTGGAAAACTTTAGCAAGAAGGGTGAATACAGTGTTGCGCATAGGTTCACCGGTGAGTACATCATTTTCTCCGATGTTAGGAGGTAAGTTTGGTTCGCGGTAGGGCTCGCCTTCTTCATTTCTCCATCGAGTGAGTAAGACTCGGACCCACCCCCATCTCCTCCAGAAAGAAAAATAGCTAAACGGTTGAGACACTTCAAGTTCATTGACTTCGGAGTCTACTTCAATACGCATTTCGAAATTATTTCCGGAACTAATGAAATCCAAGCTAGGTGTAGGATCCATCTCTTATGATCAGTTAGAGGATTTTCGATATGAAATGATTTTCGGTAATCAGTTAATACTTTAATTATATAGAATATCTAATATATGAAATGTCCCGTTCTTATTGATTAAAAACGTTCCATATTAATTGATTTCGTTGCGAGGTTTTGACCTCTATATGAGACATTTTTCAAAGACTGCATTCATTTTAAAACAAACCATAACCTTTATTTCATCAATAAAGGTTTAAAAGGCTTTACGTAGATTATCAAATAATGATAATCTAAAATATCCTGTTTACACACGACCATTACATAATAGTTTACAATACAAATATGTTACAACAAAATAAGTTTCTTGAATGCAGTTTTTACACAATATCATACAAGCATGGACTCCAAATCTCGTCCTTATTTAAGTATGCGACAGCGGAAGCTCTTAATAATCACCTGAGAATAAACATGCTTAAAACGTCAACAAAAATGTTGGTGAGTTATAGGTTTAACCTATATATATCAAATCATAATAATAGACCACAAGATTTCATATTTCAATACACATCCCATACATAGAGATAAAAATCATTCATATGGTGAACACTTGGTAACCGACATTTACAAGATGCATATATAAGAATATCCCCATCATTCCGGGACACCCTTCGGATATGATATAAATTTCGAAGTACTAAAGCATCCGGTACTTTGGATGGGGTTTGTTAGGCCCAATAGATCTATCTTTAGGATTCGCGTCAATTAGGGTGTCTGTTCCCTAATTCTTAGATTACCAGACTTTATAAAAGGGGCATATTCGATTTCGATAATTCAACCATAGAATGTAGTTTCACGTACTTGTGTCTATTTTGTAAATCATTTATAAAACCTGCATGTATTCTCATCCCAAAAATATTAGATTTTAAAAGTAGGACTATAACTCACTTTCACAGATTTTTACTTCGTCGGGAAGTAAGACTTGGCCACTGGTTGATTCACGAACCTATAACAATATATACATATATATCAAAGTATGTTCAAAATATATTTACAACACTTTTAATATATTTTGATGTTTTAAGTTTATTAAGTCAGCTGTCCTCGTTAGTAACCTACAACTAGTTATCCACAGTTAGATGTACAGAAATAAATTGATAAATATTATCTTGAATCAATCCACGACCCAGTGTATACGTATCTCAGTATTGATCACAACTCAAACTATATATATTTTGGAATCAACCTCAACCCTGTATAGCTAACTCCAACATTCACATATAGAGTGTCTATGGTTGTTCCGAAATATATATATAGATGTGTCGACATGATAGGTCGAAACATTGTATACATGTCTATGGTATCTCAAGATTACATAATATACAATACAAGTTGATTTAGTTATGGTTGGAATAGATTTGTTACCAATTTTCACGTAGCTAAAATGAGAAAAATTATCCAATCTTGTTTTACCCATAACTTCTTCATTTTAAATTCGTTTTGAGTGAATCAAATTGCTATGGTTTCATATTGAACTCTATTTTATGAATCTAAACAGAAAAAGTATAGGTTTATAGTCGGAAAAATAAGTTACAAGTCGTTTTTGTAAAGGTAGTCATTTCAGTCGAAAGAACGACGTCTAGATGACCATTTTAGAAAACATACTTCCACTTTGAGTTTAACCATAATTTTTGGATATAGTTTCATGTTCATAATAAAAATCATTTTCTCAGAATAACAACTTTTAAATCAAAGTTTATCATAGTTTTTAATTAACTAACCCAAAACAGCCCGCGGTGTTACTACGACGGCGTAAATCCGGTTTTACGGTGTTTTTCGTGTTTCCAGGTTTTAAATCATTAAGTTAGCATATCATATAGATATAGAACATGTGTTTAGTTGATTTTAAAAGTCAAGTTAGAAGGATTAACTTTTGTTTGCGAACAAGTTTAGAATTAACTAAACTATGTTCTAGTGATTACAAGTTTAAACCTTCGAATAAGATAGCTTTATATGTATGAATTGAATGATGTTATGAACATCATTACTACCTTAAGTTCCTTGGATAAACCTACTGGAAAAGAGAAAAATAGATCTAGCTTCAACGGATCCTTGGATGGCTCGAAGTTCTTGAAGCAGAATCATGACACGAAAACAAGTTCAAGTAAGATCATCACTTGAAATAAGATTGTTATAGTTATAGAAATTGAACCAAAGTTTGAATATGATTATTACCTTGTATTAGAATGATAACCTACTGTAAGAAACAAAGATTTCTTGAGGTTGGATGATCACCTTACAAGATTGGAAGTGAGCTAGCAAACTTGAAAGTATTCTTGATTTTATGTAACTAGAACTTGTAGAATTTATGAAGAACACTTAGAACTTGAAGATAGAACTTGAGAGAGATCAATTAGATGAAGAAAATTGAAGAATGAAAGTGTTTGTAGGTGTTTTTGGTCGTTGGTGTATGGATTAGATATAAAGGATATGTAATTTTGTTTTCATGTAAATAAGTCATGAATGATTACTCATATTTTTGTAATTTTATGAGATATTTCATGCTAGTTGCCAAATGATGGTTCCCACATGTGTTAGGTGACTCACATGGGCTGCTAAAAGCTGATCATTGGAGTGTATATACCAATAGTACATACATCTAAAAGCTGTGTATTGTACGAGTACGAATAAGGGTGCATACAAGTAGAATTGTTGATGAAACTGAACGAGGATGTAATTGTAAGCATTTTTGTTAAGTAGAAGTATTTTGATAAGTGTATTGAAGTCTTTCAAAAGTGTATAAATACATATTAAAACACTACATGTATATACATTTTAACTGAGTCGTTAAGTCATCGTTAGTCGTTACATGTAAGTGTTGTTTTGAAACCTTTAGGTTAACGATCTTGTTAAATGTTGTTAACCCAATGTTTATAATATCAAATGAGATTTTAAATTATTATATTATCATGATATTATCATGTATGAATATCTCTTAATATGATATATATACATTAAACGTCTTTACAACGATAATCGTTACATATATGTCTCGTTTAAAAATCAGTAAGTTAGTAGTCTTGTTTTTACATATGTAGTTCATTGTTAATATACTTAATGATATGTTTACTTATCATAGTATCGTTTTAACTATATATATATATATCCATATATATGTCATCATATAGTTTTTACAAGTTTTAACGTTCGTGAATCACCGGTCAACTTGGGTGGTCAATTGTCTATATGAAACATATTTCAATTAATCAAGTCTTAAAAAGTTTGATTGATTAACATGTTGGAAACATTTAATCATGTAAATATCAATCTCAATTAATATATATAAACATGGAAAAGTTCGGGTCACTACAGTACCTACCCGTTAAATAAATTTCGTCCCGAAATTTTAAGCAGTTGGAGGTGTTGACGTATCTTCTGGAAATAAATGCGGGTATTTCTTCTTCATCTGATCTTCACGCTCCCAGGTGAACTCGGGTCCTCTACGAGCATTCCATCGAACCTTAACAATCGGTATCTTGTTTTGTTTAAGTCTCTTAACCTCACGATCCATTATTTCGACGGGTTCTTCAATGAATTGAAGTTTTTCATTGATTTGGATTTCGTCCAACGGAATAGTGAGATCTTCTTTAGCAAAACATTTCTTCAAATTTGAGACGTGGAAAGTGTTATGTACAGCCGCGAGTTGTTGAGGTAGCTTCAGTTGGTAAGCTACTGGTCCGACACGATCTATAATCTTGAATGGTCCAATGTACCTTGGATTTAGTTTCCCCCGTTTACCAAATCGAACAACGCCTTTCCAAGGTGAAACCTTAAGCATGACCATTTCTCCAATTTCAAACTCTATATCTTTTCTTTTACTGTCCGCGTAGCTCTTTTGTCGACTCAGGGCGGTTTTCAATCTTTGTTGAATTTGGATGATTTTCTCGGTAGTTTCTTGTATTATCTCTGGACCCGTAATCTGTCTATCCCCCACTTCACTCCAACAAATCGAAGACCTGCACTTTCTACCATAAAGTGCTTCAAACGGCGCCATCTCAATGCTTGAATGGTAGATGTTGTTGTAGGAAAATTCTGCTAACGGTAGATGTCGATCCCAACTGTTTCCGAAATCAATAACACATGCTCGTAGCATGTCTTCAAGCGTTTGTATCGTCCTTTCACTCTGCCCATCAGTTTGTGGATGATAGGCAGTACTCATGTCTAGACGAGTTCCTAATGCTTGCTGTAATGTCTGCCAGAATCTTGAAATAAATCTGCCATACCTGTCAGAGATAATAGAGATTGGTATTCCATGTCTGGAGACGACTTCCTTGAAATACAGTCGTGCTAACTTCTCTATCTTGTCATCTTCTCTTATTGGCAGGAAGTGTGCTAATTTGGTGAGACGATCAACTATTACCCAAATAGTATCAAAACCACTTGCAGTCCTTGGCAATTTAGTGATGAAATCCATGGTAATGTTTTCCCATTTCCATTCCAGAATTTTGGGTTGTTGAAGTAGACCTGATGGTTTTTGATGCTCAGCTTTGACCTTAGAACACGTCAAACATTCTCCTACGTATTTAGCAAC
Source organism: Rutidosis leptorrhynchoides (assembly GCF_046630445.1). Classification (NCBI taxonomy): domain Eukaryota; kingdom Viridiplantae; phylum Streptophyta; class Magnoliopsida; order Asterales; family Asteraceae; genus Rutidosis; species Rutidosis leptorrhynchoides. The sequence continues at coordinate 38,749,468 of NC_092334.1, read as the reverse complement.
ATCGGCTTTCATACCCGGCCACCAAAAATGTTTCTTGAGATCCTTGTACATCTTTCCCGTTCCAGGATGTATTGAGTATCTGGTTTTATGAGCTTCTCTAAGTACCATTTCTCTCATATCTCCAAATTTTGGTACCCAAATCCTTTCAGCTCTATACCGGGTTCCGTCTTCCCGAATATTAAGATGCTTCTCCGATCCTTTGGGTATTTCATCCTTTAAATTTCCCTCTTTTAAAACTCCTTGTTGCGCCTCCTTTATTTGAGTAGTAAGGTTATTATGAATCATTATATTCATAGATTTTACTCGAATGGGTTCTCTGTCCTTCCTGCTCAAGGCATCGGCTACCACATTTGCCTTTCCCGGGTGGTAACGAATCTCAAAGTCGTAATCATTCAACAATTCAATCCACCTACGCTGCCTCATATTCAGTTGTTTCTGATTAAATATGTGTTGAAGACTTTTGTGGTCGGTATATATAATACTTTTGACCCCATATAAGTAGTGCCTCCAAGTCTTTAATGCAAAAACAACCGCGCCTAATTCCAAATCATGCGTCGTATAATTTTGTTCGTGAATCTTCAATTGTCTAGACGCATAAGCAATCACCTTCGTTCGTTGCATTAATACACAACCGAGACCTTGCTTTGATGCGTCACAATAAATCACAAAATCATCATTCCCTTCAGGCAATGACAATATAGGTGCCGTAGTTAGCTTTTTCTTCAATAACTGAAACGCTTTCTCTTGTTCATCATTCCATTCAAATTTCTTCCCTTTATGCGTTAATGCAGTCAAGGGTTTTACTATTCTGGAAAAGTCTTGGATGAACCTTCTGTAGTAACCAGCTAGTCCTAAAAACTGGCGTATGTGTTTCGGAGTTTTTGGGGTTTCCCACTTTTCAACAGTTTCTATCTTTGCCGGATCCACCTTAATACCTTCTTTGTTCACTATGTGACCGAGGAATTGAACTTCTTCCAACCAAAATGCACACTTTGAAAACTTAGCGTACAATTCTTCCTTCCTCAATACTTCTAACACCTTTCTCAAATGTTCACCGTGTTCTTGGTCATTCTTTGAGTAAATAAGTATGTCATCAATGAAAACAATGACAAACTTGTCAAGGTATGGTCCACACACTCGGTTCATAAGGTCCATGAACACAGCTGGTGCATTAGTTAAACCAAACGGCATGACCATAAACTCGTAATGACCGTAACGTGTTCTGAAAGCAGTCTTTGGAATATCATCTTCTTTCACCCGCATTTGATGATACCCGGAACGTAAGTCAATCTTTGAATAAACAGACGAGCCTTGTAGTTGATCAAATAAGTCGTCGATTCTCGATAGTGGGTAGCGGTTCTTGATGGTAAGTTTGTTCAACTCTCGGTAGTCGATACACAACCTGAATGTACCATCTTTCTTCTTGACAAACAAAACAAGAGCTCCCCACGGTGATGTGCTTGGTCGAATGAAACCACGCTCTAAAAGTTCTTGTAATTGGCTTTGCAGTTCTTTCATCTTGCTGGGTGCGAGTCTATAAGGAGCACGAGCTATTGGTGCAGCTCCTGGTACAAGATCTATTTGAAATTCAACGGATCGATGTGGGGGTAATCCCGGTAATTCTTTCGGAAATACATCGGGAAATTCTTTTGCAATGTGAACATCATTGATGCTCTTTTCTTCAGTTTGTACTTTCTCGACGTGTGCTAGAACAGCATAGCAACCTTTTCTTATTAGTTTTTGTACCTTCAAATTACTAATAAGATGTAGCTTCATGTTGCCCTTTTCTCCGTACACCATTAAGGGTTTTCCTTTTTCTCGTATAATGCGAATTGTATTTTTGTAACAAACGATATCTGCTTTCACTTCTTTCAACCAGTCCATACCGATTATCACATCAAAACTCCCTAACTCTACTGGTATCAAATCAATCTTAAATGTTTCGCTAACCAGTTTAATTTCTCGATTCCGACATATATTATCTGCTGAAATTAATTTACCATTTGCTAATTTAAGTAAAAATTTACTATCCAAAGGCGTCAATGGACAACTTAATTTAGCACAAAAATCTCTACTCATATAGCTTCTATCCGCACCCGAATCAAATAAAACGTAAGCAGATTTATTGTCAATAAGAAACGTACCCGTAACAAGCTCCGGGTCTTCCTGTGCCTCTGCCGCATTAATATTGAAAACTCTTCCGCGGCCTTGTCCATTCGTGTTCTCCTGGTTCGGGCAATTTCTAATAATGTGGCCTGGTTTGCCACATTTATAACAAACTACATTGGCATAACTTGCTCTGACACTACTTGCTCCGCCATTACTCGTTCCGACACCATTTGTTCCTTTCGTTCTATTAACCCCTGGTTCGTAGACCTCACACTTCGCCGCGCTATGACCATTTCTTTTACACTTGTTGAAAAATTTGGTGCAGAACCCCGAGTGATACTTTTCACACCTTTGGCATAGCTGCTTCTGATTGTTGTTGTTGTTGCGATTGTTATTGTTGTTGGGATGATTGTTGTAGTTGCTGTTGTTGTTGTTGTTGTTGTTGTTGTTGTTGTTGTTGTTGTTGTTGTTGTTGTTGTTGTTGTTGTTGTTGTTGTTGTTGTTGTTGTTTTTGTTGTTGTTGGGCCGTTTGTTGTAGTTGCGATTGATGTTGCGATTGTTGGGATAATTGTTGCGATTATTATTGTAATTGCTGTTGTTGTTGTATTGGTGATTCTTATCATCGTTTTCCTCCCACTTTCTTTTGACTTGCTTCACATTGGCCTCTTCAGCTGTCTGTTCTTTAATTCTTTCCTCAATCTGGTTCACTAGTTTGTGAGCCATTCTACATGCATGTTGTATGGAGGCGGGCTCGTGTGAACTTATATCTTCTTGGATTCTTTCCGGTAATCCTTTCACAAACGCGTCGATCTTCTCTTCCTCATCTTCGAACGCTCCCGGACACAATAGGCACAATTCTGTGAATCATCTTTCGTACGTGGTAATATCAAATCCTTGGGTTCGTAACCCTCTAAGATCTGTCTTGAGCTTATTGACCTCGGTTCTGGGACGGTACTTCTCGTTCATCAAGTGCTTGAATGCTGACCACGGTAGTGCGTACGCATCATCTTGTACCACTTGCTCTAGATAGGTATTCCACCATGTTAACGCAGAACCTGTGAAGGTATGCGTAGAGTACTTCACTTTGTCCTCTTCAGTACACTTACTTATGGCAAACACCGATTCGACCTTCTCGGTCCACCGTTTCAATCCGATCGGTCCTTCGGTTCCATCAAATTCCAAAGGTTTGCAGGCAGTGAATTCTTTGTAGGTGCATCCTACACGATTTCCTGTACTGCTAGATCCAAGGTTATTGTTGGTATGTAGCGCAGCCTGTACTGCGTCTATGTTTGAAGCTAGAAAAGTACGGAATTCCTCTTCATTCATATTCACGGTGTGTCGAGTAGTCGGTGCCATTTCCTTCAAAATAGTCAAATGGAACAAGTTAATCATACAGAATATTAAGAGTAGTTAATAGTATTTCGTAGCATAATATGAACTCATTTATAAAAGCTTTTTCTTCATATTAGCGTTTTATAAGTTTAAATTTGGGTAGTACCTACCCGTTAAGTTCATACTTAGTAACTAATATACAATTCAACTACTACAATTCTATATGAAAAACTGATTATAATAATATTTCGCGTTCAAACTTTTACACAATATTTTACAAACTTACAATACCGCTTATTTTACATATAGCATGAAATATAGCACACAATAAATTTGATACAAGATGGTTGTGAAGATAATTCTAGCTAGTACACAAGTCGTTCAGCAAAGGCAATAAAGACACGTAATTCATACGTCCAGAAACAAGTCATGCATTCTGGTTTTACTAGGATTACTTCCCATCCTTGGTCTTGTGGAACATAACCGTTATGGCCGTTGATAAGACATCGTGTTGTAACGTCGTCAAAGGGACGAGGGTTACGTAATTTCCAACAGTCCCGTAACAATCTAAAAACCTCATTTCTTACCCCAATTACCGACTCCGTCACTTGTGGGAACGTTTTGTTTAATAGTTGTAGCCCGATGTTCTTGTTCTCACTTTGGTGAGAAGCGAACATTACTAATCCGTAAGCATAACATGCTTCTTTATGTTGCATGTTAGCCGCTTTTTCTAAATCACGAAGTCCAATATTCGGATATATTGAGTCAAAATAATTTCTTAACCCATTGCGTAAAATAGCATTTGGGTTCCCCGCAATATATGCGTCAAAGTAAACACATCGTAACTTATGGATTTTCCAATGTGATATCCCCCATCTTTCGAACGAAAGCCTTTTATAAACCAAGGCATTCTTGGAACGTTCTTCGAATGTCTTACAAACTGATCTTGCCTTAAATAGTTGTGCCGAAGAATTCTGACCAACTCTAGACAAGATTTCATCAATCATGTCTCCGGGTATGTCTCTTAAAATATTGGGTTGTCTATCCATTTTGTGTTTTTATACTGTAAAATAGACAAGAGTTAGATTCATAAAAAAAATACTTATTAATACAAGCAATTTTTACATATATCATAAAGCATAAGCACACTATATTACATATATTACACCACACGAATACAACTATCTTATTCCGACTCGCTTGTTTCTTCTTCTTCAGTTTTGGTTCGTTTTGCCAAGTTTCTAGGGATATATGATGTTCCCCTAATACGAGCCGTCGTTTTCCACATTGGTTTAGAAAAACCTGGTGGTTTAGAGGTTCCCGGGTCATTGTTACAACTTAAGGACTTCGGGGGTTGACGATACATATAAAGTTCATCGGGGTTGGAATTAGATTTCTCTATTTTTATGCTCTTTCCCCTATTATTTTCTTTTGCCTTTTTAAATTCAGTTGGGGTAATTTCTATAACATCATCGGAATTCTCGTCGGAATCCGATTCATCGGAGAATTGGTAATCCTCCCAATATTTTGCTTCCTTAGCGGAAACACCATTGACCATAATTAACCTTGGTCGGTTGGTTGAGGATTTTCTTTTACTTAACTGTTTTATTATTTCCCCCCACCGGTTCTATTTCTTCATCCGGTTCCGATTCTTCTTCCGATTCCGATTCTTCTTCCGGTTCCGACTCTTCTTCCGGTTCCTCTTCGGGAACTTGTGAATCAGTCCACGAATCATTCCAATTTACATTTGACTCTTCATTATTATTAGGTGAGTCAATGGGACTTGTTCTAGAGGTAGACATCTATCACATAATATCAAACGCGTTAAGAGATTAATATATCACATAATATTCACATGTTAAAAATATATAGTTTCCAACAAAATTTGTTAAGCAATCATTTTTCAAGTAAACACGGTCGAAGTCCAGACTCACTAATGCATCCTAACAAACTCGATAAGACACACTAATGCAAAATTCTGGTTCTCTAAGACCAACGCTCGGATACCAACTGAAATGTCCCGTTCTTATTGATTAAAAACGTTCCATATTAATTGATTTCGTTGCGAGGTTTTGACCTCTATATGAGACATTTTTCAAAGACTGCATTCATTTTAAAACAAACCATAACCTTTATTTCATCAATAAAGGTTTAAAAAGCTTTACGTAGATTATTTTTTTTGGTAAAGGGTAATAAATACCCGGTGAAGAATGAATTAATGAATGAAAAACGTTACAATGCAGAACAAAAAACGGCTTTGAGACATGCCTCACAAGCCAACGAGCCACAAGAAACGACCAAACAAACACACTACATCAAAAAAGCAGCCTAAATCGATGCAGCCAACAAACGAAAACACGACCCATTACGGCACCTTCCAAGTGTCTTTCATTAGACGAGCTTGCCCCGTATTCTTCCATTTTAGAGACATAATTTTAAGTCTTACCGTTGAAAAGATAAGCGCAAACAACTTCTCACACGATCGAACTTGCTTCTTAAAAAGTCTACAATTTCTTTCTTGCCATATAAAGTACACTGAAGCGGCAAACAAGAGCTTAGAGACGATCACCTTAGCCGATTTCGAATTAGCGGTAGGATTGATCTGCTGGACGAAGCCTTTCCACCCATTCCCCACAGGCAACATAACAAACGGCATGACATAAGACCAAACTTTCGAAGAATACGAGCATTCAAAAAATAAATGATCATGAGAATCGGGCATCAACTTACACAACGAACAAACCATGGCACCTGAATTAGCGCGAGTATCCCAAGCTTTAAGCTTGTCTTGAGTTTTAAGATTTTCTCCCATTAGAAGCCACACTATAAACGCATGCCTTGGAACACAGTGAGCGAACCAGACAACCGAAAACCATTCGACTTTAGCAGCAGAACTACGAAGACAATGCCAAGCAGCCCTGACCGAGAAATCTTGAAGACAGCCCGTATAATCCCTCCAGCGAAGCCTATCGAAAGTATTTGAAGAAGCAGGAAAATTAATCTGATTAAGAAGTGGAAAACGGTCAAGCCATTCAGAAGGCCACCTCCACTCAGACTCACCCATGAGTTCATTCACCTTAGTATTAATAGAGAAACCTGCTTGATGAATCATACGGCTAGTGATGACAGTAGATAATGGACTGAAATCGCACCATCCGTCATGCCAGGCAAAAATATTTGTTCCATCCCCAACCTGGTAGATAAAGTTATGTCTAACATTTGCTCTGATTGAAAGGATCTTTCTCCAGCCAACACTCGCATTAGCCACAGCAGAAACATCCCAGAAACTGCGACCCATTAACCTGTACGCATGAATCCACTTAACCCAAAGGGAGTGTTTATTCTGGAGCAAGCGCCAAATGTGAGTAGTCATAAGAGCCAAGTTCCAGTCCTTAAGTCTCTTAATTCCCAAACCGCCTTCCTCCTTAGTTAAGCAAACAGTGGACCATTTCACTTTGGCTTTTCCGCGTTTCATTGGGCCTTGACACCAAAGAAATCCGCGCATCAACGCCTCAATATCATTAATAATAGCAGTCGGAATTATAAAGACGGATTGCCAATACACCTGCATGGAGGTTAGGACCGACATAATTAGCTGAACTCGACCAGCAAAAGACAAGTGTTTATTTTTCCAATCTTCGATCCTACTTTTCACCCTTTCCACTAAAGGCTTGCAATCACTATGTAACAAGCTCGATGACACCAACGGAACACCCAGGTACCTGACAGGAAGTTTCCCTTCCTCGAATGGGAGAATAGAGAGAATGGCTTCCTTGACATGATTAGGAACGTTGGCAAAGAAAGCCGTGCTCTTGGCCATACTTGGGACTAAACCTGAACAAAGTTTAAACTCATCCAAAGCATCGGCAATAACCCGAACAGACGCAGTATCCGCATGGCAAAAGAGAAATAAATCATCAGCAAAACATACGTTAACAATATCAAGCTTCTTACACAACGGATGATATCTAAACCCGGCAGCGTCTCTGACCCTCCGATTAAGCATAAGAGTCAACACCTCCATCACAAGCGTGTAAAGGTATGGAGACATTGGGTCACCTTGTCTCAGACCCCGTTTCCCTTTAAAGTAACCATGAAGCTCACCGTTCACGTTTATAGAAAACGAAGTGGAAGAAACACAACTCATAATCCACCCAACCATCACATTAGGAAACCCGAACCAAGTAAGAATAGTCTTCAAGAAATCCCAGTCAACAGTATCGTACGCTTTCTGAATATCGACCTTGAAAGCACATCTCGCCGTACCATTCTGAAGATGATAATTTTTCATAATTTCCTGAGTAAGAAGAGTGTTATCCGAAATACGCCTTTCAGGAATAAAAGCAGACTGATTAATGCTCACTATATCATCAAGACTGTCCTTGATACGATTAGTAATGATTTTACTAATGCACTTATAGAGCACATTGCAGCAAGAAATCGGCCTATAATCAGTAACTTTGCTCGGAGTATGAACTTTTGGAAGGAGAGCGATAACTGTATGATTTATTTCAGTCAGCAATTTCCCGTTTGTGAAAAAATCAATGATGGCCGCAGTTACATCAGCACCAATCACGTCCCAAGCCGACTTGAAGAATTCCGCATTATATCCATCCGGTCCCGGGGACTTATTCGTCCCAATAGAAAACATTGCATCCTTAACTTCTTGAACCGAGACCTCACTTATCATTGACAGAGCCTTATTTGTTTGAACAAAACTTTGAAATAATGCTTCTGGTTGAGTGATATTATTCGTATTTTCTGCTATTCCAAGAAAGCATTCGTAATGTTTAACAAAAACAGCAGCAACTGCATTACCTTCAACCATCGACCCATCCGCTTCAACAGCTTGAATACGACTCCGATGCGCACGGCCTTTAACTACTTGGTGAAAGTACCGAGAGTTCGAATCTCCAACTTTTAACCACTCAATTTTCGACTTTTGTTTAAGCAACTTTTCTTCTTCCAAAAGGGAATCAGTGTAGTCTGCTAAAACAGTAGCTTCGTTGAGTCTACACTGAATCGAATCCGGATTTTTATCTAGCTCTTTCTGAGCCGACTCCAGGTCGCTACGAAGCTTCAAAACACGCTCATGAAGATTACCTTTACGCCAAGCTAACTTACGGAGCGGTTTTTTCAACCCACGGAGTTTTTTAACCACCTGGAACATTTTATAACCCTCCACATTTGTATTCCAACCCTCCTTGACAACTTCCTTGTATTGCTCATGACCCGTAATAAAATTACAAAATTTAAAAGGTTTTACCCTGTTGACGACATGAGCTGGAATTTTTAACACGGCCGGGCAATGATCTGAGATGCGATATGGTTGAAAGACGGCATAAGAATTGATGAATCTGCCCAAAAACACATCGTTCGCCATAATTCTATCAATCTTCTTCAGGACCCCAGACGTGGAATTAGGGCGTTGATTCCAAGTGAATTGAAGCCCTGTAGCATTCACATCCATCATACCAATATTGTCTACACACTCCTTGAACTCTCGCATAGCAATAGAAACTTTAGAAGTGCCTGTGGAAGAGTCATCCAAAGACAGCGAAACATTGAAGTCTCCGAGCATTACCCAAGGCATATGACCAACGTAGCTGTAATGAGTTTCCAGATCCGACCAAAGAGACCGTCTTTTAATATAGCTATTATGCGCATAAACAAACGACACAAACATCTGAGTATTGTCACTATTATTTGCGACTTGGCAGTGAATGCATTGATCCGTCATAGCAAGAACCATAACCGTAACAATAGCCGGATCCCAACCAAGAATAATACGAGTGCCCCCGTGGCAAACACTACTATTAGACATCCACTGCCACTTAGGGAAAACAAAATTACAAACGGAGTTGAGTTTCTTAGAAGCCACGTGCGATTCTAGAACACCGCACATACACAGATGGTTACCTTGCACAATATCTTGAACCTCGTTTTGCTTGGGGACGCGGTTCAATCCCCTTATATTCCAAGAAGCGACGCTAATCATGAGTACCCCTCAAACCGGGAGTGCTTGCCCCCTCAGGATTTTTACTCGCCATATAAGCAGAGGTTTCATTTAAGTCATCTTCTACATCGCTATCACCTTTTAACGAAATATGATCTTCAGCATTAGGATCCATACTCGTTAATCCATCGTCCAGATCATCCAACAAGCTGTATTTATTGCTCCTAGGGATATTTCTACTCGATCGAGCCTCTGTATTAGGCCCACTCTGCCCACCACCACCGTTAACCGTTTTACCAGCAGAAGCAGACACCTTTGGTCTATATACCATCTTCGGTTTAGGCTTACCAACATTAAAACCTTCCTTTTGCTTTGTGTTAACAACAACAGGCTTAGCTTGCTTCTTTCCCACAGTTTGAAATCCTTCCTCATCTACTTTGTTTTTAGCCGCCACAACAGGAACATTCTTGGGACACTGCGAGTCCTTGTGACCGAAAACATTACATCCCGAACAACGTGGAGGTTTCCACTCGTACTCAACCCTTACAATATCAATTGTACGGTCTTTACCCTTTAAACTTGGGGTGGCTACTTTCAAGGTTTCCTTAAGATCAGATTCAGAAGACACCTCCACCATAGCACGCGCGTAATTCGGTCTACCCCAAGCTTCCATACACATAGTGCTCGTAAAAGAATCCAACATCATCGGTCTACCAATTTTTGATGCAATTACGCTCAGCCCATCCTCCGTGAACCCAGCGAGAGGAATGTCGTGGATCTTCACCCATACAGGCACTTTAACCAAATTCTCCTTAGTAAGTGAGATATCTGGGGACCAACGATTCAAAATAATCGGAATAGTCCTTATCATCCAAGGACCATTCTCCAAAACCTCATTCAACCCTTTTTCTGAATCAAATTTAAAGAAGAAGAAACCTTGAGAATTCATCATTATCTTGTCAACGCCATACTTCTTCCAAACATTCAGAACATAGTTCTTGACTACAGGGTAGGCAACTCTTTTACCAATAAAATAGCCATACAGAGTATTGCTATACCTAGCCGAAGCTTCACGCACTGATGAAATAGGCAGTTCAACATCTGCATCGTCATCTGCCTCAATTCCAGTCTCCATTAGACGAAAGTGAACTTTACGTTTATTCGAAGCACCATTCAAAGCATTAACATATGATACCTGCTTCGGCTTATTCCCTTGTTCCATGTCCTTCTGCGTACCAGAGTCCTTTTCAGTCACTTTTGGCTTTTCTTGAGATTTACGACCATCATCCTCATTGATCGAGGTATCAACAGAATTGACACTGACAGCATCGTAGTCTGACTGATCGTGCACATGTATCCCATCCTCCTTAACCTGATCATCCATGTTAGGGTTACCTTGAGGTTCCGGATGACCATCGCTTGAATCCATATTAAGATCAAACGGCGTAGGGTTCCCTATATTCCTTTTAGATGTAGCATCATCGTTTTCACTCGTATCGCTTGGATCATCACCACCTATTGTACGACTCCGCAAAACCCTAGGTTGGGTTTGATTCGCTTTTTTCTTTTTGTTTCCTGCCGAGCTCTTACCCATAACCTTTGTTTAAATTGAAATAGAAGATCGGGTCGATCAGCTAACCTGAAGCCTGCGGGACTTGTTTCCAGCGGCGGTGGGAATAGTGGCGGCGGCCCTTGTCGGTGGGAACTTATATTTCAATGTTTTTGCTTTACGTAGATTATCAAATAATGATAATCTAAAATATCCTGTTTACACACGACCATTACATAATAGTTTACAATACAAATATGTTACAACAAAATAAGTTTCTTGAATGCAGTTTTTACACAATATCATACAAGCATGGACTCCAAATGTCGTCCTTATTTAAGTATGCGACAGCGGAAGCTCTTAATAATCACCTGAGAATAAACATGCTTAAAACGTCAACAAAAATGTTGGTGAGTTATAGGTTTAACCTATATATATCAAATCATAATAATAGACCACAAGATTTCATATTTCAATACACATCCCATACATAGAGATAAAAATCATTCATATGGTGAACACCTAGTAACCGACATTTACAAGATGCATATATAAGAATATCCCCATCATTCCGGGACACCCTTCGGATATGATATAAATTTCGAAGTACTAAAGCATCCGGTACTTTGGATGGGGTTTGTTAGGCCCAATAGACCTATCTTTAGGATTCGCGTCAATTAGGGTGTCTGTTCCCTAATTCTTAGATTACCAGACTTTATAAAAGGGGCATATTCGATTTCGATAATTCAACCATAGAATGTAGTTTCACGTACTTGTGTCTATTTTGTAAATCATTTATAAAACCTGCATGTATTCTCATCCCAAAAATATTAGATTTTAAAAGTAGGACTATAACTCACTTTCACAGATTTTTACTTCGTCGGGAAGTAAGACTTGGCCACTGGTTGATTCACGAACCTATAACAATATATACATATATATCAAAGTATGTTCAAAATATATTTACAACACTTTTAATATATTTTGATGTTTTAAGTTTATTAAGTCAGCTGTCCTCGTTAGTAACCTACAACTAGTTGTCCACAGTTAGATGTACAGAAATAAATCGATAAATATTATCTTGAATCAATCCACGACCCAGTGTATACGTATCTCAGTATTGATCACAACTCAAACTATATATATTTTGGAATCAACCTCAACCCTGTATAGCTAACTCCAACATTCACATATAGAGTGTCTATGGTTGTTCCGAAATATATATAGATGTGTCGACATGATAGGTCGAAACATTGTATACGTGTCTATGGTATCTCAAGATTACATAATATACAATACAAGTTGATTAAGTTATGGTTGGAATAGATTTGTTACCAATTTTCACGTAGCTAAAATGAGAAAAATTATCCAATCTTGTTTTACCCATAACTTCTTCATTTTAAATCCGTTTTGAGTGAATCAAATTGCTATGGTTTCATATTGAACTCTATTTTATGAATCTAAACAGAAAAAGTATAGGTTTATAGTCGGAAAAATAAGTTACAAGTCGTTTTTGTAAAGGTAGTCATTTCAGTCGAAAGAACGACGTCTAGATGACCATTTTAGAAAACATACTTCCACTTTGAGTTTAACCATAATTTTTGGATATAGTTTCATGTTCATAATAAAAATCATTTTTTCAGAATAACAACTTTTAAATCAAAGTTTATCATAGTTTTTAATTAACTAACCCAAAACAGCCCGCGGTGTTACTACGACGGCGTAAATCCGGTTTTACGGTGTTTTTCGTGTTTCCAGGTTTTAAATCATTAAGTTAGCATATCAAACAGATATAGAACATGTGTTTAGTTGATTTTAAAAGTCAAGTTAGAAGGATTAACTTTTGTTTGCGAACAAGTTTAGAATTAACTAAACTATGTTCTAGTGATTACAAGTTTAAACCTTCGAATAAGATAGCTTTATATGTATGAATCGAATGATGTTATGAACATCATTACTACCTTAAGTTCCTTGGATAAACCTACTGGAAAAGAGAAAAATGGATCTAGCTTCAACGGATCCTTGGATGGCTCGAAGTTCTTGAAGCAGAATCATGACACGAAAACAAGTTCAAGTAAGATCATCACTTGAAATAAGATTGTTATAGTTATAGAAATTGAACCAAAGTTTGAATATGATTATTACCTTGTATTAGAATGATAACCTACTGTAAGAAACAAAGATTTCTTGAGGTTGGATGATCACCTTACAAGATTGGAAGTGAGCTAGCAAACTTGAAAGTATTCTTGATTTTATGTAACTAGAACTTGTAGAATTTATGAAGAACACTTAGAACTTGAAGATAGAACTTGAGAGAGATCAATTAGATGAAGAAAATTGAAGAATGAAAGTGTTTGTAGGTGTTTTTGGTCGTTGGTGTATGGATTAGATATAAAGGATATGTAATTTTGTTTTCATGTAAATAAGTCATGAATGATTACTCATATTTTTGTAATTTTATGAGATATTTCATGCTAGTTGCCAAATGATGGTTCCCACATGTGTTAGGTGACTCACATGGGCTGCTAAGAGCTGATCATTGGAGTGTATATACCAATAGTACATACATCTAAAAGCTGTGTATAGTACGAGTACGAATACGGGTGCATACAAGTAGAATTGTTGATGAAACTGAACGAGGATGTAATTGTAAGAATTTTTGTTAAGTAGAAGTATTTTGATAAGTGTATTGAAGTCTTTCAAAAGTGTATAAATACATATTAAAACACTACATGTATATACATTTTAACTGAGTCGTTAAGTCATCGTTAGTCGTTACATGTAAGTGTTGTTTTGAAACCTTTAGGTTAACGATCTTGTTAAATGTTGTTAACCCAATGTTTATAATATCAAATGAGATTTTAAATTATTATATTATCATGATATTATCATGTATGAATATCTCTTAATATGATATATATACATTAAACGTCTTTACAACGATAATCGTTACATATATGTCTCGTTTAAAAATCAGTAAGTTAGTAGTCTTGTTTTTACATATGTAGTTCATTGTTAATATACTTAATGATATGTTTACTTATCATAGTATCGTGTTAACTATATATATATCCATATATATGTCATCATATAGTTTTTACAAGTTTTAACGTTCGTGAATCACCGGTCAACTTGGGTGGTCAATTGTCTATATGAAACATATTTCAATTAATCAAGTCTTTACAAGTTTGATTGCTTAACATGTTGGAAACATTTAATCATGTAAATATCAATCTCAATTAATATATATAAACATGGAAAAGTTCGGGTCACTACAATATAGTACAGAAGATCCCGTAGATTACGGAGGAAATTAAGGAAACGTGTCAGATAAAGTCTACAGTAACAGATACGCTAAGATACGGATTTGTCTATACACTATTTATGCAATCAATGCAGTAAGATGTGTCTAGACTAGGAATGATAAGCAGGTAATTTCCTAAGGATGATAAGTAGATGATTTTTGACACGAAATGATAAGCAAAACTTTTGACATGCAGACACGGTCGAAGTCCAGACTCACTAATGCATCTAAACAACTATCAGTTAGACACACTAATGCAAGACCTGGTTGGCTAAGACCACCGCTCTGATACCAACCGAAGCATGTGGGGACAACCACTGTCCCACCCAGTGCCTTCCCAGCTAACCGCCTGGTGACCACTGAGTGTACCTCAGATACTAATTTTAGGGTATGCCTCTCGACTACTACTAACCCTCGTAAGGGATCGCAAGGAGTAAGAGACAATGCTTCATCACAGGTAACACTATGAGAACCTCTTTTATGACTAACCCTCCACACATGGACGGTATTATACCAGCTCTGATGCCAACTGAAGTGACCCGTCCTAATCCACCTGGACGAATACATTACATTTGGTTACATCGCGAGGTACTTGACCTCTATATGATACATTTTACAAACATTGTATTCGTTTTTAAAAGACAAACTTTCATTACATCGAAAGTTGACGACATGTATACCATTTCATAATATATCCAACTATAATTGACTTAATAATAATCTTGATGAACTCAACGACTCGAATGCAACGTCTTTTGAAATATGTCATGAATGACTCCAAGTAATATCTTTAAAATGACCAAATGCACAACGGAAGATTTCTTTCATACCTGAGAATAAACATGCTTTAAAGTGTCAACCAAAAGGTTGGTGAGTTTATTAGTTTATCATAATTAATCATTTCATCATTTTAATAGACCACAAGAATTTCATTTCCAGTTCTCATAAATATACGTCCCATGCATAGAGACAAAAATAATCATTCATATGGTGAACACCTGGTAACCGACATTAACAAGATGCATATAAGAATATCCCCTTTCATTCCGGGAAATCCTTCAGACATGGTAAAAACAACATCGAAGTACTAAAGCATCCGGTACTTTGGATGGGGTTCGTTAGGCCCAATAGATCTATCTTTAGGATTCGCGTCAATTAGTAGATCGGTTTACTAATTCTTAGGTTACCAAGCAAAAGGGGCATATTCGGCTTCGATCATTCACCCATATAATGTAGTTTCAATTACTTGTGTCTATTTCGTAAAACATTTATAAAAATTGCGCATGTATTCTCAGCCCAAAAATATAAAGGGTAAAAAGGCAAATAAAACTCACTCTACAATATTTTGTAGTAAAGATATTCATACGACGGAACTGAACAATGCAGGGTTGGCCTCAGATTCACGAACCTATATCATTTGGATATTTATTAATACACATAATCGTAATCGAATGATTTTATATATATTTACTTTATTAATTATATCATTTTTATCTTAATAACATATGTATGTTTCATATATTCATTTTTGTATGTGAAAATATTATTTTTGTTATGTTATATGTATTAAACATATTTATATATAAATACCATTTATTTATTAAAGTAGTATTTTAAGATAATATTTTAAGTGATAACAATAATAATAATAGTAATGATAGTACTAATATTAATAATAATGATAATAGTATTAATAATTCTATAAATGATAATGTTAATGATAGTTTTTATAATAAATCTCATAATAATGATGATGATAATAGTAATTTTTAATAAAGTGAATAATTTAATAGTAATGGTAATGAAAATTAATAATTTGGATAATAACACTTAATACGTATTAATAATAATAATTATTATAACAATCCTATTACTAGTGATAATAATAATACTTTTGTTTATAATAATAAAAATTCTAAATGTTACTAACACTAATATTAATGATAATTATAATAGTTTGTATTATTTTCAATAATAATAATAATCATAATAATATTACTTGTATCAATATTAATCACAATAACTATAATACTTTTATTAATATTAGTAACTAATAATAACAATACCAATACCAATAATAAAGATAATAATCATAATAATAACATTAATAATAACAATAATAAAGATAATAATAATAACAATAATAACAAAAGGCTACCTTTAAATGTTTTTCCCAAAAAAATTGCCCATGACCGGGCTCGAACCTCCGACCTCTTGAATACCTATCAATACCTCAAATCAGTTGGGCTATTGCCCTTTATCCAAAATAATACAGACCAAAATTTTATTTACCCCATAATTTAAATGACTCATCTTCTTCTTCAGTTTAATACGAATAACCAGAAATCGAAATAAGTTAAGGACTAATTTTATTACGATTTAAAATGTCTACAAAAATGATTAACAATGTTGAGTTTAATTAAAACGGAAAGAGATTAAAGAATTTAAATTAAAATCGCTGTGAAGAACACCTATTAAACTCAAGAATCAAATTCAATACTAAAGACTGTTATAGGTTATGATAATAACATGAACAAGATTCAAAACTTTCTTTAGAAACTTTCTGAATGATCAATTTGACTGAAAACACTGAAATGAATCCAAATTTTAGGATGAACACTTCGGTTGACTTTTGAAATTTAAGTTTGACTTCGAAAAATTGTAATCAATAAGAAAAATTGGCAACTGAAATTTTACAGAGAGTTTAAGTGGAAGCTTTCTAACATCTTTGCATTTATAGAATTTGAAATGAGGTTCGAATTCAAGGTTTTGGTGAATTTATAAAAAAAAGACATGGCGACTAAAACTTCGATTTTTCTGTTAAAAATTCACTGAATCAAAGCTGTAGAATTGATATTTTGGATATATTGAAGAAGTACTGAGTGAGTGAATTACTTATCATTGGTAATGGGATTGATTTATGTCCAATTGAATTCGCTCGTACATAAAAAAATATAACTTATAATACTAATTCTAATTGATAATATCTAATAATAATACTAATAACATGTTACATGTTTCAATTTTTATATAATAATATTAATAATACAATTAATAATATTAATACTAATAATGAAAGTAATAATATTAATATTGATATAACAATTTATTCATATCAAATCTCATATATATATATATATATATATATATATATATATATATATATATATATATATATATATATATATATATATATATATATATATATATACTATATATTAAATTAATACTATTAATAATACTGGTATCAATATTAATAATGAAAGTGATATAATAATTATATTCTAACTCATAATTAAATTTAATATAATAATATTACATTTTATTAGTTATGTAATACTTATAATAACACATTTGAATATTTGATATTTATATACATTAGATATATTACACATACATATATTATAAATTGTGTACAGAATTCATATATATATTTATATATTTATTTTAATAATATCTTATTAATTTGTAAATTACTTTACATGTTTAAATCACAGGATTAATTGATATTACATTAATACAAATTAATATATATACACACACATACATACATATATATATATATATATATATATATATATATATATATATATATATATATATATATATATATATATATATATATATATATATATATGTATATTTATTCATATATATATATATATATATATATATATATATATATATATATATATATATATATATATATATATATATATATATATATATATTTACATATTTATTTATAAACGAGTGTTCGTGAATCGTCGGGCACAGTCAAAAGGGTAATTGTTTATATGAACGCCGTTCCAAGTTTTTGAGATTCAATATTACAGTCTTTGCTTATCGTGTCGCAAATAATATAAAGATTAAGTTTAAATTTGGTCGGAAATTTTCGGGTTGTCACAGTATCTAGCGGTTATCATGCATCTTAAAATGCAGTAATTGAAAATTTAAAAGTATTTGAAGCATCTTAGATGACAGTCTTACTGTCGTTAAAAAAATCATATAATAATAATAGAAAAAATTAATCAAATAAGTAAATAGAAAAATAGTACTCGTGTGTTGAGAAGAAGAGTACTCCCTAGAGTTCATAAGAAGGGTATTTAATTAATTTCATATTAGTTTTTTTTCTTTTAACGGCGAAATATATATATATATATATATATATATATATATATATATATATATATATATATATATATATATATATATATATATATATATATATATATATATATATAAAGATCGTAAAGATTCGGTGGTACATACAAAAGACAATGAATGAAATTGTAAGGGCTCGCTCTGATCATACTACATACATTGGACGAAAAACATTGATTGAAAGAGAGCGAGCACATCGAAAAAGTAATGACATCAAAACTCATAACAGTAGGAATTACTGTTGAGAGACAATGAATGAATTTCATATTAGTTGAGAGACATCAAAACTCATAACAGTAGGAATTACTATTGTTCATTTCTCACACTAAATGCGTGGGCTGTACATTCATTCATACGGAGTAATTCATAAGATAACACATATGGCATACACCAAAATATATATCGAAAAGTAAGTAAATAGTTACATCATTCACTACTGTAAATGTCGTGGTGGTGTGGTGTTGTGAGATTTGTATCATTGTTGTGGGATTGAAGGTGCACTGTGTTAAAATATATTGTTGTGTTGTTGTAGGTTGTTGATGTAAAATTTTTTAAATTTTTTTAAGTTTAATTATATAATAGATATTTTAAATAACAAATACGTAAATATAAATAAAAACACACAAATATTACAAATTCAAATCCAATAAAAGAAAAAAAATACATAATTTAATGTCCTAAAATACATTGAAAACGCCCTAAAAATAAAAAATACATTATTTAAAGTCCTAAAATTCAATAATACGATTAGATAAAACAAATTAATTAATATCTTCCATCATTAGAGAGGAATGTGTTGAAATAATATGAAGTGTCTTTGAAAAATGAAATAGAGTGTGTTATTTATATAGAAAAATTAAATCATTTTTTTTCAAATTTCAACGGATACATTTTAAATTTTGACAATTGAATCATGCCACGCAACCATAAGGGTCGTTGTACCCACTGTGGTTTGCCCAGACAACGAGACAACGAATTCGACCACAGCGGCCCCACATAGCATGTTGTGGTCGTTGTTCGACAACAAAATTGGTTCGTTGAGGACCGTAGTGAATGATGTTTTTAGCTTTTTAAAATGTTTTTGTTTGAAGATCCGCGTTCATGTCTGTAGAGAAGATGTGACTTGATGGTCTATAAAAAAGATGTGACTTGAAGTTCTGTATGCTGAATAATGAAGACAATTTGTTTTAATGTCTGCAAAATACTCATAACTTAATCATGTTTGCGACACTAAGAAACATATTTCAAAGTCTACGAGTTTTCAGACAAAATAAGACATTATTTTATCTTATGTCTTCAGAAAAACGAATAGTCAACACTAAAAACATTTGTGGACGTGCAGACATATGACATAATAAGATATGCGTACTGAAAACAAACGCTAACTTATTCTTTAATGTCTCAAAATATGTATTGGTACATAAATATTCAAATATCTGATTTGACTTTATCTGAGAATCTATAGTTTGGATATCTAAGATTTTTTTAATGAAGTTCGGATATTTGAACTTTCGAGTTCACATATTGGGGAACGATTTAAAAGAGTAATATAGATTTTCGGGTGAGTTCACATATCGGGGAGTGATTTAAAGACTAATATAGATTTTCGAATACCCAAAAGATTAACGAGATGGAATGAGGACACATTCAAGTCCATCGCTGGATGGTGGGGTAAGATTATAGGGATGGAAAATTGTTCCATTACCAACTCCAATCAATGTCTCACATCCGGTAAAGTCCTTCTATACCTACGTAGTAGTTCAATACAATATAATGGTTGGGTTAAGCTATTAGATGATGATGAACTCGTGTATGTATCTATAAGAGAAGATGTTGATAGAATGGTTCAGGTTAATTTCGATATTCAGGAAGAGGATGATATGTTTGTTCCCACTCATCCCAACGCAGATAATGTTGATGATGATACAGATGATGATTTTGTTGATGACACCTATGATACCTCTGATGAAGACGATGAAGGTATGTTCAACCTAGACCCTGGTGCTGATGAAGGTTATGATAATAACGGAAATAGTGATACGGTGGTTGAGGATACAAACCAAAACGTGGAGCAATCATCCGGCAAAGGTGGCCGGAAAAATCAACGTATTCCGGTGGAAGATGAAAACTCAGGTTGTTGGGAATCTAGTAAATTGCACCATGTCAGCAATGAGTATGTGGGGACAGAGAATGTTTTCAAGGATGCTTCGGTTCCAGAGACAGCATGCCAAGAGAATACTGACACACAATTAATTCCTGACAAGTTCCAAGAAAACAAGTTCCAAGAAAACCCTAACGGTATGTTCAACAATACACCTTGTGCGATAAACGAGTTAAACCAATTAAATCAAATAAACCTTCCACTCGCTACCGAACCCCCCATTGATCTCCAGCCGAATCCAATAAATATTCCATTGCAAAACCCAAAACAAACAAGTCCAGTAAATCCTCCACAAAATAATCCGGCCCACCTAAACCCACCCCACTCTCACCCCAAACCTTGTTCAACCCCGATCTCTTCCAGCCCATCTACCTTTCCCAGCCCAAGTTCAGTCAAAAATTCTTCAAGCCCATGCCCCTTTCACTTACCACCTATTGCCCACCCCTCCAACTCCAACCCGACACCACCACTGTTACACACCCACACCGACACTCCTCTCACCAATCCTCAAACAATTAAATCTCCTTGCCCATCCTATTCCCGTATCAATCAAATTGATAAACCTAAACCAAACAAACCTAAAAAACACCATTGCCCCAATTA
The DNA here is from genome assembly GCF_046630445.1 of Rutidosis leptorrhynchoides. Lineage (NCBI taxonomy): Eukaryota > Viridiplantae > Streptophyta > Magnoliopsida > Asterales > Asteraceae > Rutidosis > Rutidosis leptorrhynchoides. The sequence goes on along the minus strand of NC_092334.1, from coordinate 38,728,290 downwards.
CCGTAACCACAACTCATCCTGCTCCTGTTTGATGCAAAATACGACCTCCTGCTCTCACTCGACCCAAAACCACAACCAAAACCCCTCCACTCCCATACGTCCTTCAAAACCCAGAAACCTTAATCCAATAACCAAATCCAATTCGAAGAATGATTGTTGTTGGTCAAGCATAAGGCGTTGGAAGACCTCTTCTCGTATGTTAAACGTTAAGAACATAGCCAGGAAAACAAAACCAGATTCAAATCCCATTCGCTCCACTTGTACCTCATGTGCTCTTAAAGAACAAAAGATAAAGGGTAAACAAAAAAAGTCTGATCAGTGCAAGTTGGGAAAGACTGGCAGTGTGAAGTCAAATAGCCTTTGCAGTGATGCAAATAAATCTGATGGTTCGTGTTTCTCCAATTCTTTCACCACTGAAGGAATTCATGACTTCGGATGCCGTTTAGGTCTTAAATGGCAGAAGAAGATGAACTCTTCTCATTAAGGTTTTGTCTCTGACCCTCGTTTCCATTTAGTTATTAGATGAAGATTATTTCATACAATATACGTGGTTTCTGTTCGGGTAAAGACAGCAAATTCGGTCCGGTAAAGAATTTAATAAAGAAAGAAAAGCCAGTGTTTGTAGCTATGCAGGAAACGAAACTTCACAATGTTAATGATTCCTGGATTCAAGCCATCTGGGGGTCTTCAAATTGTGATTTCATCCAACAAGAGATGGTAGGTAAATCGGGCGGGCAATTGCTCATTTGGGACACGAATTTATTCGAGGCTATTGATGTCATCAAATTTGATAGAGTTATTGGGGTCAGTGGTAAGTGGAAGTCCAACGATATTACCTTAAACGTCATCAATGTTTATGGACCCCACGAGGATAATGGTAAGATTAAGTTATGGGATTCACTCACTTCTTTGATAAATAACGATGATGCTTGGGTTGTTTGTGGAGATTTCAACGAAGTTAGAGACAAAACCGAACGTTTCAATTGTGAGTTTGTCGAAAGTAGAGCTAGACGTTTCAACGATTTCATCCACCTAAACAACTTAATTGAAATACCTCTTGGTGGAAGACTCTACACTCGTGTTAGTGATGACGGGATCAAATTTAGCAAAATTGACCGTTTTCTTATTTCGGATAAATTCAATACGGTATGGTCGAATCTTTCGGTAGTAGCCCTTGAGAGAAAGGAATCGGATCATTGCCCAATTGTTTTGAAAGACGAGGAAAAAAATTTTGGCCCAAAACCCTTCAAAGTCTTCGATGCATGGTTTGATGATGATGGAATTGAAGACTTAATTAAAAAATCATGGCAAAGCTCGTGTATTACCTGCTCACGTAAGGATAGAGTTTTTATGAATAAATTGAAGCAAGTTAAAAATGAATTAAAGACATGGAGCAACCTTAAATTCGGTACTTTAGATGCGGATATTGAATTACTCAAGTCACAAGCCGAGTTTCTTGAGTTGCGTGCTGAAACTACTACTCTTAATGACAATGAACTGGAGATGTGGAAGGATGCCCGTAAAGTATGGATTGAAAAGGAAAAAGTCAAGACGAGTATGCTAAAGCAAAAAGCTAGAATTCGATGGGCGGTAGAAGGAGATGAGAACACTAAATTTTTTCACTCGGTAATTAGGAACAATTATAATAGGAGCAACATTCGTGGTCTTATTATCGATGGCGTATGGAATGAAAATCCCGATGACATTAAAAAAGAAGCTGCCATGCATTTTAGCCGGATTTTTGAGGAGTCTGACATCCTTCGCCCTTCTTTAGAGGACCTGATATACCCCAAAATTTCGGTTGAAGAAGCACAGTCCTTAGAGAGCCCATTCCTTGAATCCGAAATACTTGAAGCAATAAGCGATTGTGGGAGTACGAAAGCACCCGGTCCCGATGGTTACAATTTGCGTTTCTATAAAAAGTTTTGGGATGTTATTAAATATGATCTCATTGAAGCAATCAATTGGTTTTGGGAGAACGGCGAAATTTCCAAGGGGTGCAATGCGTCCTTCGTCACACTTATACCAAAAAAAAGCAACCCGTTGGGACTAAATGATTACCGGCCGATTAGTCTCATCAATAGCTTCTACAAAGTCCTTTCCAAAATGCTCTCAAACAGATTACGCAAATCTTTACCGGCATTGGTGGGGGTGGAACAAAGTGCCTTTTTAAAAGGTCGTTACATTCTCGATGGTGCCCTTATTGCAAACGAAACGGTGGAATACTTGAAAAATAGTCGTAAAAAGGGCATTGTGTTTAAAGTTGATTTTGAAAAGGCCTTCGATAGTCTCAATTGGGATTTTCTTCTTGAAGTTATGCACTCCATGGGATTTGGAAGTAGATGGAGAAAGTGGATTCTTGCGTGTCTAAAGTCGGCATCCATTTCTATTCTCATAAATGGTTCTCCCTCACACGAGTTTAATCTTAAAAGGGGCGTAAGGCAAGGAGATCCGCTGTCACCTTTCTTATTCATTCTAGCGGCCGAGGGATTGAATATACTTACGAAAGCGGCATTAGACAAGGGTCTTTTCAAAGGAATTGAAGTCGGAAAGGATAGGATTCTAGTCTCACATCTTCAATATGCGGACGACACCATTTTCTTTGGTGAATGGAGTCGCACTAATGCCACTAATCTCATGAAAATTCTCAAGTGTTTTGAACTTGCTTCGGGATTGAAAATAAACTTTCAAAAAAGTCACGTCTATGGTGTTGGTGTAAACCCCACGGATCTCCTTTCCTTTGCTAATCTTATGGGATGCCAAGTGGGAAAATTCCCGTTCATCTACTTAGGGTTACCGATTGGGTCGAAAATGAAAAAAATAAATGATTGGCAACCGGTAATTGACAATTTCAACAAACGACTATCAAGCTGGAAAAGGAGATCGTTGTCCTTTGGAGGAAGACTAGTGCTTATCAAATCGGTTCTTACGAGTCTACCGTTGTACTTTTTCTCACTCTATCGTGCACCGCCTTGTGTGTTAAAATATCTCGAGAGTGTGAGACGTATCTTTTTCTGGGGTGGGTCGGGTCACGGGTCAAACATTTCTTGGATCAAATGGGAAAATGCCATCATTTCATACGGGTCGGGGGGTTTAAACATTGGGTCGTTAAAAGCAAAAAACCTCGCTCTTTTGGGTAAATGGTGGTGGAGGTTTAAAACCGAAACCGACGCCCTATGGGTTAAAGTCATTCGAAGTCTTTATGGTGTGAATGGTGGACTCCTGTTTGAAAATGATACTCGCCATTCATACACCTCTAGTACCTGGTCTTCTATCATTTCTGCAGGTCTTGAGATAGACTCGCTTCAGGTCGATTTCAGCAAGTCATTCTCAAAGATCGTCGGCGACGGCTCGTTGACATCATTCTGGTGCGACAGATGGTTAGGCGAGGACATACTACAGTCTGTTTTCCCTCGTCTTTATAGCTTGGAACAAGACAAAAGGGTGCTGATCAAGGACCGAATCATCATGTCAGAGGGCAACTTACGATGCTGGAACTGGAGGCGTGCACCCTTCGGACGTGCTGCTGGAGATCTCGAAACTCTTAATAATCTTTTATCAAACTTTGCCTTTGATTGCAGGAACATTGATCGTTGGAATTGGTCGCTTAGCACGAATGGGGTTTTCACGGTTAAGACATTATCACTTTTAATTGATGAAAAACTGCTCAGCATGTCTTCTTCCCAAACCAGTACGCTTAGGAACAACTTTGTGCCCAAAAAAATCGAGGTTTTTGTATGGCGTGCCTTAAAAAAAAGACTTCCCGTATTGTTGGAGCTTGACAAAAGAGGAATTGACCTTCATAGTGTCCGGTGCCCGCTTTGTGACGACGACTTGGAGTCCGTGGATCATTCTCTCATTTTTTGTAAACATGTCATCGACGTTTGGGATCAAGTGTATAAATGGTGGAACATGAATTTCTTCCAAAATCTTAGTATCAACGAGATTTGTAGTCCATCCATTTCTAATGCAAATCTCATGTCGAAATCCGGAAAGAAATTATGGCAAGCGGTTAATTGGATTGGTTTGTATCTCATTTGGAAAAATCGGAATTCCAAAGTTTTCCGGAACAAAAGTTGGAATACTCCGGTTGCTCTCAATGAAATTCAAGTCAAAACTTTCGAGTGGATCTCATCTCGTGCTAAAGGAAGGACAATTGATTGGTTTACGTGGTTAACGAATCCAAGTGCATATCTCTCGTTAAATTAGTTTTCCTTCAAGATGTTTCCTCTACATCTTGTACTAGTTTAAGTTGTTTGTATTAATTTAGTTTTGTTGTTTCTTTCGTGTTGTAACTCTTTGAGTTGAGTTGTAGCTCCTTGAGTTGAGCCTTCGTCGTGTACTCTTTCGTGTTTAATAATATTTGCCTTTCAAAAAAAAAAAAGATCAATTTTTAATAAAAAAAATTTGAAATTGTATTTATTTATTATTTTATGAATTTTAGTAATATAATAGCAAAATGATAACTGTAGACCTAAGGGATATGGTTAAATATTGATTGCAACGTTAATATTTTATATATAAAACTATATATATTCAAACAACCTTGTGTTGTATCTCATGTGGTAGTGTCTGTCTCTTTTAACGAGAGGTAGGAGTTTGACTCTCGTGTGGTGCAACATTGCACACAAGGTTGTCCATTTACCCTTAAATTCCACCCAATGGTGTCTTCCGCACATCGCGTTATGGGGGCAGTGGGGGATGGGGATTTACCGCGCATGTCCTCGGATTCGCCGGGTTGTCTCCTGGACAGCAGTTGGGGGCAGGTTATGCAACTGAAGAAAGATGCACGCGTGGGTGGTTAACTCCCCCTGGTTGATCCCGTACTGATGTTCAAATTAAAAAAAATAAAATAAAAAAAATTACTACATATATTCATATAGAAATCGACCTTCTGAATTCAAGTATATAAGTATGTTAGATCACTCCCAACGCTTCCCGCCCTCAACCCAATTTTTAGAGGGCGCCATTAGCATTTTAGCCGCCCTCCCATACCACAACCACTTTCGCCCTGGAATTTTTCTTCACATAGCATAATCGAGGACGAGTAAATTGTACAAAATTGAATGAAATGCAACGACTCAATAGCTGTTTAACCTCAACGGATACTTTTTTTCCAACCCGCTTTTAATACTCTATATATAATTAATCTATACCAACATAAATCAAAATACTCATAACACTCCCAACATTATTAAACGTTTAAACACTCTCAACACTCATCGACTTCAAAAAATCCTAAAAAAACCACCATCCAAAAAAAAAAAAAAAAAAAAAAAAAACAAAATAATGGAACAAATCGATAACCAACGGAGTAAAAAAAAGTTTCAATCACTACTTGAAACGCAAATGTACAACTCACCTTCCAGGTCATCTTCGAACCCGAATCAAGGCATTAGGTTTGCCTCGTACGCATCACAATCACCCGGTTTTACTCATCTTCAACAATACGCTAATTACCCTCCCCAACAACGATATGTTAATCAACCGTATCCACAACAATTCCTTCATCCGCAACAACAATATCCTCACCAACAATTCTCTCAACCCCAACAAACAATTCGACAACCTATTTTTTCAACATACACCAATCGAATTCCCACCCAAACTCCAACCGATTCCGAATCCGATAATGAAGAAGTAGAAACCGTTCAAGAGACTCAAGTCGAAGATATTCAAGAAGTAGTTGAAAGCGACCAGAGGATAAGGAAAAAAGTGAGATGAAAGAAAATTGCGTGGTCGAATGAGGAAAGTCGACTTTCGGCTACGATATGGATGCAAGAATCCGAAAATTTGGGAACCGCTCAAACAAAAGAACCATTTTGGGGTTCTATCTGAGAAATGCGAATCTCGGAAAAATGGAGAAAAATGTCGAAAGATGTCAAGATTTTTATTGAAAAAAATATTGGCAAAGTGGGCACAACGACGCGGATATCATCGCATCCACGCAACACATTTTTAAAGAACAAATTGTGACAACCCGGAAATTTCTGACCAAATTTAAACTTTAATCTTTATATATTCCCGACACGATAAGCAAAGTTTGTAAGTTGAATCTCAAAAATTTTAAACTGTGTTCATATACTCATTTAACCTCGGCCAATTTCCAATGATTCACGAACCATTATATGAACGAACATGATTATATAAGTATATGTGTATATATTATAACTTGAAAACATTAACAAAGTATTAGACGTATAATACTTTATATAAACGTATTTGTTTCAAAATATATTCTAATAGTTATCAATGGAATTAAAAGATGATATCAAATGATTGAATTATTAGATACATTGAATTATAATTACGAGTCCCTATTAGGAGGTCTACTTTGATTTAGGAAACCTTTTCCTTTTAACCATATTCGGAAAAATTGGTAAGGTGATTTATTAGAAAGAACAAAAGTGTCAATTAACGGGAACTAGACAAGGGTTAGTGGAGATTCCCGTTTGATTTTCAATTTATGCTTTACAATAATTGTCTCGTGACTTTTGATAAGATAAACTATTAAACTTGTATATTAATAAACGTGGAAGTAAGATTGTAGAATATAGATAACTTAGAAGATGGATATCGACAAGTTAAGTAAATTAACGTTTTACATTAAAATGATTTTATATGTTTATCTAACCTTTAGACGTTATATCACGTTGCACCAACAAACGTTAAGAACTTGAAACCGATGAAAAGTATATTTAATTTTATTTCTCTAAAATGTTTTACGATATAACAACCTCTACTAATATAACTTTTTAGTAAAATGATTCTTAAAAATACTTAGTTTTGGAAAACAAAGTTTTCATATTTATTTAATATTGTTTCAAACGTACAAAAATATTTTTTTAAGAACTTTATTAGTGAAACATCTTATAAGATAAATTGTTCACAGGTTTTAAGGAACTAATTAAAGCTTGTATTATAAATTATATATATATATATATATATATATATATATATATATATATATATATATATATATATATATATATATATATATATATATATATATATATATATATATATATATATATATATATATATATATTGTTTCAAAAACGTAAAACGTGATATGACATGATATTTCTGTTACTTAAATGTTTTGAACTTTGAAATATAATTAGATAGATATTTCAATTATATATGAGATATACAAAATTATATTTTAAGTAAGAATATATATATATTTTACAAACGCGTTAATGTATAATTTAAAACGTTTCGATATTATTAAATGTATTTTAATAAACAAACAAGACTTTGATTTATAGAAGCAAATAACCACAACACTCAAATGCATAAGTTACACTTTGTGTAATATTGTTTGTTAATGATTTAAGACTATATTTTGATAAGGGTACACGTCGCATAACGTAAAAAGCTAGTTTTCTAAACGTGCGAAAGTGCGTTCGATAAACCGAATGTGGTACATGAGTCGAGTGACAACGTCCGTGTTATTTGGGTAAAAATTACATTTTTACCATATACGTAAATATAATATAGTATATAAATAATTATATAAATTAAATAATTAATTATATATAATAATAATTAAGAGTGTCGGCAGAGTAAAACAATGGATGTCAGTTGTCTTGGGGGCTCATGCGATCGCATGGCTTCCCCATACATATCCCATGCGATCGCATAAGGATAGATGTCAGGAGAAGTCTTTAAATTCGATCGGTTTTGAGTCAGTTTACACACACATATCACATATCTATCTATATTACTCCGTATATATTTATATTTATATTATTATTATTATTATTATTATTATTATTATTATTATTATTATTATTATTATTATTATTATTATTAGGAGTATTAGGTATTATTATTATTATTATTAGTATTTATACATAAAGTACTATGACGATGGGTACACGCGAGTTGTTACAACATGGGTTTTACGAGTGGGATAGGACTAAGGAAATTATAGGTTATAGCTATGGAGGTGATGGATATGGTTCATGGGTATGCTCGTGAGGTCAGTCTAGTGTTTATCGTCTCCGTTGCGTCTACGTACCTTTCCTGCAATATTGAATCTCAATATTGATACGTGAGTACTCATAATTTAATTTTTACATACTAATAGTGTATCCCTGACTAGTGCTCGAGAATATAGGATTATACATGCTTGTACTTTTGATATTGCCATTAGATAGGATATGTTGAATCCTGAATTAGTTACGTATGCGGTTGAGATAAGGTATAAGATATGCATGTCGTTGGAAAGCTAGCGAAAAATTAAGAACTTTTCATTTAGATATCGAACGGTTTCGATCAACGGATTTGGAGTTATAGTCAATTGAATTTTTGCATTATTATTAAAAATGATTATTATTATCGTCGTTCTAGTTTTATCTTATTAGTATTATTATTATTATTATTATTATTATTATTATTATTATTATTATTATTATTATTATTATTATTATTATTATTATTATTATTATTATTATTATTATCATTATTATTATTATCATTATTAATATATATATCATTATTTAAAAATGGTTATTGTTATTGTTATTATTATTATTATATTATCATTAAAATAATTATTAGTATTATCGTTAATAATGTCATCGTAATTATCATTATTAGTATTATTGTAATTAAAACTAATATTAGTAACACCTAATTATTTTGATTACTATTATTATCATTATTATGAACACGATATAAAAGACGATTAAAAGCTATTAAACGAAATGATTAGGAAATAATGTGTAAGAGTATCTTGATGAAATTAAAATATTATAAGATATTGATTTAGATAAAATTATCGTTCTTATTATTTTTCTCATTACTATTATTATTAAAAGTATCGTTAGTATTAAAACTATTGATGTTATGCGAGGTGTATATGAAATAGTGTATATTTTACTAGGAAAAACTATTAAATACGATACAATTTTACACAAGATATTTATTTATTTATAGGATGGATATACCTAAACCTTGCTACAATACTTATAGGCAGTGTACCTAATCGTAAGTAGTGTAGTTTTTAGTAAGTCCGGTTCGTTCCACAGGGAGACTTAAACTAGTTCAACGCTATATTAATTTTAATTGTAAAAATACAAATATATTTATATAAGTAATATAATTATTATAAAAGGGAGTTTTTACCGTTTAATGACCTGTTTTTCGATTTTAAAACTTTAGTCGCAGTTAAAAACTAATGTAAAATATTAAAAATAAATATAACTTAATTTAAAGCGTAAAGTAAATAACGATAATGAAATTGCGATAAATAAAATTGCGATAAAATAAAATTGCGATAATTAAAGAGAACGATAATTAAAAGTGCAATTAAATAAAATGTCAATAAATAAAAGTGCGATAATTAAAAGTGCAATTAAATATGAAAATAAAGGAATTATGCTTATTTAAACTTCCGTAATCATGATGTTTGACGCGTTGATTTTAGTTTTATGCCCATGGGTTAATTGTCCTTTGTCTTGGATTATTTAATATGTCCGTCTGGTTTTTGTCCATAACAGTCCATCAGTCATAAATATAAAGTGCGAGTATCCTCGTCAAATTATCCTTATACCCGAAGTCAAATATTCCAACTAATTGGAGACTTAAACTGTAACAAGGTTTTAATACTTTGTTTAATAATTACACCAGGTTATCGACTGCGTGTAACCCAAGGTTTTAATACTTTGTTATCAATTATGCCAAGTGTCCTTGTACATAATTTCACCCATGTTTTAATAATTCTAGTGACTATTAATCCATTCCCGTGTCCGGTTAAATGAACGATTATTCGTACATATAAATATCCCGCCCATCGTGTCCGATCGAGTGTATATGGTTATTTATAGGTACGTCCAATTGTAAATCTTTATATTAAAATTAACAAACTATCATTTAGTTAAACAAATATAAAGCCCATTAATAGCCCATAGTCTAATTTCCACAAGTGTCGTTCTTTTGTCCAAACCCCAATTATGGTACAAAGCCCAATTACCCAATTTTAGTATTTAGCTCAACATCATGATTACTTCTTTTTAAAAAAGCATAATAATAACTTAGCTACGAGACATTAAATTAAAAAGGTTGAACATAACTTACAATGATTAAAAATAGCGTAGCATTACACGGACAGAATTTCGACTTACACCCTTACAACATTCGCTAACATACCCTTATTATTAGAATTAAAATTAAAATTAAAATTAAAATTAAAATTATAATATATATATATATATATATATATATATATATATATATATATATATATATATATATATATATATATATTTACGTATGATGAATGAGAAAAAGATATATAAAAATCGGCCGAATGCTCGGCCTTTTATAGGCCCACGTTTACTGTTTGACCTCCGCGAGTGCGGTGTTTGTTGCCTTTACAAGCTCCGCGAGTGCGGAGCTGTGGATTCCAGCTCACACAAGCTTGGCTCCTAGCTTGCCGACGGTTTTTATAATATAATATAATATATATATTAATTTTAAGAATTAATTATATATTATATTATATTCATGTGCATAGTTGACTTGTAATTTTTAGTCCGTTGCGTTGAGCGTTGAGAGTTGACTCTGGTCCCGGTTCCGGATTTTCGAACGTCCTTGCGTATAATTTAATATCTTGTACTTTGCATTTTGCGGCTTGTACTCTTGTAATTTTGAGACGTTTCTCATCAATAATTGGAACCACTTTGATTGTACTTTGTACTTTTGAGCTTTTTGGTCGTTTGCGTCTTCAATTCGTCGAATCTGCCTTTTGTCTTCACCTTTTAATATTTAAACGAATATTCCTTGTAAATAGGACAATTGCAACTAAAAGCTTGTCTTTCTTGAGGGATAATGCTATGAAATATATGTTCGTTTTTAGCATTATCAAATATTCTCACACTTGAGCGTTGCTTGTCCTCAAGCAATATAGTCTTGAAATATACTAGAATCACTTCTTTATTCTTCACACTTTGTACATCAGTGATTTCTATACGGCGGTATGAACAATGGTAGTAACGTTATGGTTTACAGTCCCACATGACTATAAAATTTAGATCCTTTAAGAAAATTGGATCTTTATGAAAACATTTGATCTTTTTGAAAATTCAATCTAGTTTTTACCCTAGATAAGTTTTCCGGAATAACCCTTCACCGATGTTTGTAAAATATTTTTGTGAGTTTGGTGGGTTAATGATATCTAAAATTTTAGCTCAAAACTTGTGGTTTTGTGTCACCCACTTGCTAACCTTGTATTGGGAAAGAAACACGTCCAGTATACTTGTTCCGTATATTACCTTTCAGTAAACTACCGTCCGGTTGTAAAGGAAAGCGTTGAATAAGCAACTGTTAAGGCAATGTCCCCTGACATGCTTTTAATTATGGTCTATAACGTGTAGGACGCAATTACTATCCTTTGTAGGAGCAATAGTAAAGCTTACCCTTATAATTTTCCGGTCTGGCACAAGGTCCTGTCTTTGACCATGCTATGCAACCACCGTTCTTACGGTTGACACCCGATTTGGTTCAGGTGACCTAATGAATTCCAGGTGAATTCCTAGGATTTTACGTTCAATGGTAATGAACGCATTGAAAATGGGTTTTCAGAAAACAAATCGGTTTGTAATTTTGATCAAAATATTTTCTCGTTCAAGCTCGAGTTTAGATATCATCGAATTCCATGAGTTTGTAATTCTCAATCTTTAAGGTCAATCTCTAGGATTGAGTAATATCAGGCTTAAAAGCTGATTTTTGATCTTTTAAGGAGATTATCCTTTCTGGGGGTCTGATTCATTAGTCTTATGAAGCTAATTTGCACGGCGTCCTCCCCATTTTACAAGACAGATCCTCTCATGGTTAGGATAAGTCTGACCACTTGGCGACCCTGTTTGATGCTGAGGTCCGTGGATTTCCTGCTGATTTTAGAGATGACTTTTCTAGATTTTTCGTCAACCTACAGCTGGTCTGGACGACAACTACATGACCTAAATCAAGAAGCGCGTTTCTTTTTCGGAAGACATTACTTCCTTTTAACGATGGAATTGATTCATCGTGTAGATCCATCTTTCTTACAGTAAATCGGGTAAAACTGTTTAGTTTAGTCAAAAGCAAAAGTATCTTCAATTATTTGTTACAGAAATATGTGACATATGTTTAAAATAACTTGGTAAATTTTCCCACACTTGGCTTTTATTTTCTTTTATTTGCCTTTTTATTGTCCTCTATTCCATTTTAAATGAATTCTAACATTTTGGTTTGTTTTTCAATTTATGTCCTTTCCGAGGTAACAATAATTTCGGTGTTAACACCTAGTTTTATCATTCATAAATATGTATAAACATGATTTTGAGTTCATTTAATTGAAAATTTTGAAAAATTTTACTAAAAGTGGGTAGTCAGTATATAAGACTAGGACTGTTCTTTATTATCAGAGAGCACTAGATTCTTTTACAACTACTACGTTACTAGTATTTTTAATGATAACCAAGTGTTTAAGTTAAAAATTTTAAAAATCCGAAAGAATTTAACCCCTTCCCACACTTAAGATCTTGCAATGCCCTCATTTGCAAGAAATCAGTAACAATTTAAATTATTGAGGGTGATTAGCGTAGAAAAATGATTAAATTTTACGAAAGTTTCCAAACATATTGGCGTTTGTTTGCTGAATGATAAATGGTGCATATCATTTGTTCATTCCGTCTGTTGGTACATAACATATGTTTTTCGTTTTGTCGTCAAAATTAATAGCTTTTGCTGAACTTAATGCCAGTCTTTGAAAATGCGCTGTTTTACCCTGTTTTGTACATGAGATAAACTACAAACACATATATACATATTTTTGAAGTTGGGTTTTCACACCACATTCAAAAATTATTAAAATATAATAAAGTTAGAAAATTATAAAAGCTATTATAATAATAAAATAAGAAATAAGAAATAAGAAAATTAAGAATTAGTAACATTACAATAAAATAAACAAAAATAGAAAATTACGGATGAGGAGGATGGTTCCAGTATGGGTCCCAAGCGTATACATAGATGCTGTAAAATGCTTGGGCCGGGTCATATGTAGGATATGGTGGTCAGCTCTCTAAAGTCCAAAGAGCAAATTCGGGCATAACGGTAGGAATGTAGTCTCTACCTACGTGTGTACAATGGCTTATGATTTGGCTTTGATGATACTGCCAATCTTGAAATGCTTTTTGTCTAGCCATTTCATACTCGTGTCGAGCCATAAAAATTTGCATTTCCGTCATTAGATTACCCCCTCCCGGTTGACCTTGCTGTTGATCTCTCTCAACCTGTAGATGCCTGCCATCATACCGTGCTGCCGCGTTGTTTCGTTTCTTTAAGACCTTAGCACCATGATAAACACGCAAATCTATTCTATCGCGGGGTTCTAGTTCTGCCATTAATAATCTCCCCAACTTCTATCCACACCGAGATATTCAGCAATTAAAGTAATAAATATACCACCTCCAATTATGCTACCACGCCTCATACCCCTAACCATAGTCAATAAATAATAACCCACACAAAAAGGTATACTTACAGCGCTATGTGGGTCTCGAATACACATGTGGTAAAAAAAATCATGTTCATTTACCTTTTCCTTATTCTTACCTCGTTGTGTAATCGAATTGGCTAAAAACCTATGGATTACTCTTAATTCAGCTCTATCAATATCAAGATAAGAGTATAATCCCCTTGGAATCGGCAATGGCTAGTCATCCTACTCCATACGTCATTTGTATCAAAATTCTCATCCACCCTCCTACCATAAACTATTAACCTCTGGCAATCATAAGATGCTAGCTCCTCGGGCGTATATATACCTAAAGCCCGAGCCATGTCTAGTAAGGACATATGGCGCATCTCCCCTCCTAATAAAAATCTAATAAAACTACGATCGGTTAAAGTATCTACCCGATCATTTATCTCAATAGTACACAATAACTCTATACACCATTCTCTATATACAGGTCTACGCATGTTGAATAAATGTACCCAATCACTAAAAGTAGAATTACCATACCTTTGAGTAAGTAATTCCCTGATTGGCTCGGCCAATTCCACTACCTCTAATGGTGCCCAATCTATAACTCTGGGTACCTCAACATTATTAGACACAAGGTTGTGCAAGTTCTTTTGATATTTTGGATAGTCTATCCAATATCTATCAAATCTCAAATTCGAATGTAAATCTGCCTCATGAATGTTTGAATATGAAATAATTGGGTGAGGCATATCTTGTCGGTATTGGTTATTAATTTCCTGTTGATTTGCATCTTCCGGAGGAGCATTGCGAGCCTGGGATGAAGATTCACCCCTTTCAGTCTGCAAAATAAACACAATTTTTGTGCATCCAAATATGCATTAGTTTTAGCAAAATCATAAATCTAAACAATTACAATGACATGTTTAATCCATATTAAACTCTATACACATTTTCAAATTATTAACAATTCTACACTTTTACAAATATACTTTTACAAAAATGTATACAAAGTTTCTTCGCATTTAACTTCCAAAACATGTCAAAAATAATCATTATAACAATTAAACAAGTTCCTCATGGCATTCATATCAATTAAATCAAGTTTATGCAATTTTGGTTCAAAAAGTCCACTTTAATCTTCATAAATCATGTTTAGGATCAAAGTTTTGATCATTTACCTACCTAAACATGTTACACTACTCAATTTAGCATAAACTAACAACAAAATTCGGCCATAACCTGTTTATATCAAAAAGCCCTAATTTTGCTCAAGAACACAAACCCTAGATTATTCAAAAATTGAAGTTCAAAGCTTCTAATCATGTTAAATAGCATCAATCTAGGTTAAACAAGCATAATACACAAACAATTGAAGCATTATTACACTAGAAAGCATCAAAATCGAATTAGGCATAAAATTGTTCAAGAACACTAAAAATTCGGATTAAATGGTGTTTAGGTGTAGAAATTTACCGATTTCATTGAGTAATTCCTTGATAATAGTCTCTTCATTGTGATTTTAGCAACAAATTTGACAATTTATGGTGAAAAATTGCGAATTTGGGCAATTTTTTCATGGGTTTTTCGTGAAAAATGGGTATGGTGGTGAAGAAACTGGTCTTTCGACCAGTTATATTTTTTTCCTGGGTTTTTTGACCTCCGCGAGTGCGGTGGTGGGGCCATTTAAACCTCCGCGAGTCGCGGTGGTTTTTTTTTAAATTAAAACCTTATACTAATAAAACATAAATTAAATTAAATTTTAAAAAATTTGTTTCTTTTTAGGATGAGGGCGTTTCGGAACGATGTCCTAGTCTGTCCCTCGACAAAAATTTTAAAATTTGTCATTTTTAAGCGCGGTTTTTAAAAGCAAAGATTTTTTGGGTTTTTTTTAAATGTTTTTGGCATACTTTAATTCAATAAGATTAAAAATAATGATAATAAAAGTTCTCGTCCCTCCCTCGGGTAAAGCAATTTCGGTTCAACGACCTAGTCTTCAACTTACGACGAATTTTAAAAATCATATTTTTAACTTAGCGAAATAAAGTAAATTTTTGTTTTTAAATTCACACCAAACTTAAATTTAAAATGCATAAAATTAAAATTGAAAATTCACACCAAACTTATATTATATTTTTGTTTTTATACATACAAACTTATATTAAAAATATTAGTTTTTCAAATATTTACAATTTTAAAGAAGTTTACAATATTAATTTAATATTTATATATTAATTTTAAAACATGGTAAAAATAAAATTAAAAATCTTTTTGGCTTTTATCCCACTTTAATTAATCAAATATTATCAAAAACATACGCCCCTCTTTTCGGTAAAGTAATTTCGGTTCCATAACCTAGTTTAACTCATGACGAATTTTTGAAATATTTTGGGTTGATTGATTAAAGATATTTATACCTTAAGAATAAACGTTAAATTTCGCAGTGATGTAATAAATTTTTGTATGATATCAATAATTTCGGTCGCAAATTTAATACTTTATAGCGAACAAATTAGCGGTTATTATCAAAAGGTTAAAAATAAAAATAAAAATAAAAATGAAAACTGTACAAACTTACCTGTGAAAGAGATTTCTTAGTGATATGCTCTAGTCCACTCATAAGATAGTCGGACTAATTGATTTTCCATAGCTACATAGGTGTAACCTCAAGCATTTATCGATTTTTCTTCTAAACATATGAAAGGTCCGTCTCTGCATAAAGTAACAAATTCGGTGTTTGAATAGGTTTGATTATTTGAACATTTACCTTCGTGTGACTATTTTCCGCATTTGTGACATCTTTCAAGGTGTCGTGCTCTTCTTTTCGCTGCGGATTTTGATTTTCCTTTACCAAATTGTAACTTATTTTTTTCGCATCTGGATTCTTTTCTTACTCCGTCCAATTTACCTCTGATTAATGATACTATTTTACTTGGAAGGGTGTCATTATTACGTTTAGTGATCAGAGCGTGTAGCATTAGACCATGGTTTAATTCACAGGAAGTCTTCATTTCGTAAAACCTAAAAGAAATAAAAATTTAGAATGGGGGGAGAAGACTAGTTCTTTAGGGTTCGCTTAGGGAAAGACCATTCGGGTTCCATTTTCGAGAACTACACGAAAAAAGAAAATCTAACTCTAACAGAAATACATATTATCCTTTAAAGACTTGATTCTCCCCACACTTAGTTAGCTGTGGTGTCGAAATTGTGATTAACTTCGTTGTCAACTTCCATCGGACTATCTATGTAATGTTTAACTCTGTGACCATTAACCTTAAATTTAATCCCATTTGAATTTATTAATTCTACTGTTCCGTACGGGAAAACTCTTTTGACTATGAATGGTCCAGACCATCTTGATTTCAATTTTCCAGGAAATAGCTTGAATCGTGAATTGAAAAGAAGAACTCTGTCTCCTTCTTTAAATTCTTTTGAACTTCTTATTCTTTTATCATGCCATTTCTTTGTTCTTTCCTTATAGATTAACGAATTTTCGTATTCTTCATGTCTTAATTCTTCTAATTCATTTAGTTGACTTAACCGTAGACGTCCAGCTTCATGTAAATCAAGATTACATGTCTTCAAAGCCCAAAATGCTTTGTGTTCAATTTCTACTGGAAGATGACATGCTTTTCCGTAAACGAGTTTAAAAGGTGTGGTTCCAATTGGAGTTTTGTAGGCTGTTCTAAAAGCCCAGAGTGCATCCTCCAATTTAATGGACCATTCCTTCGGATTTGATCCTACGGTTTTCTCTAGAATACGTTTTAAAGCTCGGTTGGTATTTTCAACTTGTCCACTTGTCTGTGGATGATAAACAGTGGAGATTTTATGAGTTACTCCATATCTTTTAAGAACTTTCTCAAGTTGGTTATTACATAAATGAGTTCCCCGATCACTTATTAAAGCTTTCGGTGTTCCAAACCTAGCAAAAAGACGTTTTAAAAAGTTGACTACAACTCGTGCATCGTTAGTTGGGAGAGCTTGTGCTTCCGCCCATTTAGATACATAATCAATGGCTACGAGAATGTAGAGATTATTATGAGATTTTGGAAATGGACCCATAAAGTAAATACCCCAAATGTCAAATACTTCACATACTTGAATGACATTTTGTGGCATTTCATCACGTTGACTTATTTTTCCGGCCCTTTGACAAGCATCACATGATTTACAAAGAAAGTGTGCGTCTTTGTAAATTGTAGGCCAATAGAATCCAGCATCGTAAACTTTTCTTGCTATTAGTTGAGGCCCATAATGCCCTCCTGTTGGTCCTGTGTGACAATGGTTTAAAATTTTACTAGCTTCATCTCCGAATACACATCGGCGTATTATTCCATCTGGACAACTTTTAAACAAATGTGGATCTTCCCAGAAATAGTGTTTTATATCACTAAAGAATTTCTTTCGTTTTTGGTACGATAATCCTTTTTCAAGGAATCCACATACTAAGTAGTTTGCATAGTCTGCAAACCATGGAATTTCATTATAATCTATCTTCAATAGATATTCATCAGGAAAGTTGTCTTGTATGGCCGATTCTTTTAGAACTTCTAATTCTGGATTTTCAAGACGAGAAAGATGATCAGCGGCGAGATTTTCTGCTCCTCTTTTATCTCGGATTTCAATATCAAACTCTTGTAAGAGTAAGATCCAACGGATTAATCGTGGTTTGGCATCTTGTTTCGAAAATAGGTATCTAAGGGCAGAATGGTCGGTATAGACTACCGTTTTAGCTAGAACGAGATATGATCGAAATTTGTCAAAAGCAAAGACAATAGCAAGGAGTTCGTTTTCAGTAGTTGTGTAATTTATTTGTGCTCCTTGTAACGTCTTACTAGCATAATAAATAGGTTGAAATCGTTTTTCAATCCTTTGTCCTAAAACGGCTCCCATTGCAAAATCACTTGCATCGCACATTAGTTCAAATGGTAGATTAGAAATTTGGAGTTATCATAATCGGCGCATTAGTGAGTTTTTCTTTAAGAATATTAAAAGATTTGATGCATTCATCTGAAAAGATAAATGGAGCATCCTTTTCTAGGATTTTATTCATAGGAGTGGCAATTTTGGAGAAATCTTTTATGAAACGTCAGTAAAAACCGGCATGCCCTAGAAAACTCCTAACTCCTCTAACATTGGAGGGATGTGGAAGTTTAGCAATTACATCTACTTTAGCTCTATCCACTTCAATTCCTTCCTTTGAAATTTTATGACCAAGAACGATGCCTTCTTTAACCATGAAATGGCATTTCTCCCAATTAAGAACTAGATTTGATTGTTCGCATCTAATAAGCATTCGTTCAAGATTAACTAGACATGATTCAAATGTATCACCGAAGACTGAAAAGTCATCCATGAAAACTTCCATGCATTCTTCTATCATGTCGTGAAAAATCGCCATCATGCACCTTTGAAAGGTTGCAGGGGCGTTGCAAAGTCCAAATGGCATGCATTTGTAAGCAAAAGTACCATAAGGACACGTGAATGTGGTTTTCTCTTGGTCTTCGGGTGCTATTGGAATTTGAAAGTATCCGGAAAAACCATCAAGAAAACAATAGTAACTATTTCTGGCTAATCTTTCCAACATTTGATCAATGAAAGGTAAGGGAAAGTGATCTTTTCTGGTGGCGTCATTTAATTTTCTATAATCAATACATACACGCCATCCTGTTACAGTCCTAGTCGGAATAAGCTCATTTTTTTCATTTGTGATGACAGTCATGCCACCCTTCTTAGGCACGCATTGAACTGGGCTTACCCATGGACTATCAGAAATTGGATAAATTAAACCTGCATCAAGCAATTTAATAATTTCTTTCTTAACAACATCTTGCATATTAGGATTTAGTCTTCGTTGGCGTTGCACATACGTTTTATGACCTTCTTCTATAAGGATTTTATGTGTGCAATACGAAGGACTTATTCCTTTAATGTCATGAATCTTCCATGCAATAGCTGGTTTATGAGCTTTTAGCACAGAAATGAGTTGAGATTTTTCATTTTCAGTAAGAGAAGACGATATTATTACAGGTAATTCAGATTCACCATGTAAATAAGCGTATTCCAAATGGTTTGGAAGTGGCTTTAACTCTAATGTCGGAGGTTCTTCTATCGATGATTTATATCGATATATGTCTTCTTCTTTTAGCATTCGAATTTCTTCTGTTGTTGGTTCATATCCATTAGCCATAAGTGTAGCTAACATTTCAGTTTCATCAATTGGTTCAGTTCCTTCTCCTAAAGAACATTCTCCCGTTCCTTGTAATTCTGGAAATTCTTCTAACAATTCTGCATGTGATTCTATAGTTTGAATATAATAACATGTATCATCTGCAGATTGCGGTTGTTGCATTACTCTATCAACAGAAAAGGTAACACTCTCGTCCTCTATACTTAGGTTCAGTTTATTACCAAACACGTCTATCATTGCTTTAGCTGTGTTTAAGAATGGTCTTTCTAATATGAGAGGAACTTGAGAATCTTCTTCCATGTCCAGAACAACAAAATCTACTGGAAATACTAAAGTACCAACTTTAACTAGCATGTTCTCCATTATCCCTCTAGGATATTTTACTGATCTATCGGCTAGTTGTATGCTTATTCGTGTTGGTTTCAATTCTCCAAGGTCTAGTTTAGTGTATAGTGAATACGGCATTAAATTTATACTAGCACCTAAATCTGCCAATGCTTCTATTGAACTAAGACTACCCAGAAAACATGGAATTGTGAAACTTCCTGGATCAGATAGTTTTTCTGGTATCTTATTCAACAGCACTACTGAACAATTAGCATTCATAGTAACAGCCGAGAGTTCTTCCATTTTCTTTCTATTCGAGATTAGATCTTTCAAAAATTTAGCATATCTAGGCATTCCTGAAATCACATCAATGAAAGGAAGATTTACATTTATCTGTTTAAACATATCCAAGAATTTGGATTGCTCGGCTTCAAGTTTCTCTTTTCTCATTTTACTCGGGTAAGGAAGTGGTGGTTGGTATGGTTTATGTAACAACCCGAGCTTTTTCGTTAAAACTTCCGTTAAATACTTGATAATCGTTAGTTAAATCATACAATTTTCATACGCCAATTTTTTTTTCAGAATAGCTAACAGTGGCTACGTGAAACTTTTTCGTATTTAAAGTACTTAAATGCGTACTTGATCCTTAGTGGATTACTTGAATTAATATGTTATATTAATTAGTGAACTTAATTCGGTTGACAAATTAAACTAGAAACGACACGATTAAAGTTAATCGCCTAGAAAACTTTTTAAGTTAACGAAACTCAGAAAAATGATAGAATAATTATTGTTAATAATTATTGAACTTATGAAATAAATTTAATTTATTATTTACTTAATGAATTAAACACGGTGATTTTGTTTCAACGACTAGTTAACGTTCCGGAGATTTGGTACGGTTAATGGCACTCGAAACGAACCACGCGAGAACGACCTTTTACACAAAACGAACCCGAGACCCGAGCCCGAGACCACATGGCCATGACCTCATACCTTATCATCCTTGGTCCCATGAGTAGCCAATGCATGTTGACTATTAGTTTAGGCACATGTTTGTTGACTATTGGTTTTTAGGCCCATGTTTGT
The DNA here is from genome assembly GCF_046630445.1 of Rutidosis leptorrhynchoides. Classification (NCBI taxonomy): domain Eukaryota; kingdom Viridiplantae; phylum Streptophyta; class Magnoliopsida; order Asterales; family Asteraceae; genus Rutidosis; species Rutidosis leptorrhynchoides. The sequence goes on along the minus strand of NC_092334.1, from coordinate 38,707,204 downwards.
TGACTTTTGATTTTAGGCACTAAATAACTAGTTAGATAATCCTCTCATTCCATCCTAACTATGAAAAATGCAGCTCATTCCTCCTCCCTCTCTTTTTCTTCACATCAAACACACACACATAAAAATCAACCATCAAACTTGCTTGTTTGCTCTTACTCGTTTGATCAATCTTGCTCCGATCGTCGTTCTCTACGTGTGCGTATCATTAATTTTGTGATCAAAGGTATAATTACATAAATCCTAATCTTTAAAATCTGATTTTTGTTAAAGTTTCATGGATTAGGTTGTCTATTGCTCAAGTCTTGATGTTTGATGAATACTAGATGCGATAAATTGCTCGTTTTGATTGATTAATGCGAAAACCGAATTGTTTATTGCATGCACAATAAATTTTGACTTTTTAAATGTATGATATTATGTGATATTCATAATCCTTGCGAAAAACTATTGATTTTAGGCTTTGGATTCGCTTAATTTCGTTTCCGGATGATCAAGTTATGTCCATTTGAAATTAACGTTGTGTTTTTGTTGTGTAATCCGAAATCTGGGTTTGATAGACCACGAATTGGCTTGTGAAATTAATACCACTGGATAGGTAATTTAAAAACACACAATTTACACTAGGATATCATGTCGTTTACTTATGTATAAACTGAGATATGCTCGATTTAGTGAAAAAGTTGATTTATACAGCACTTGCATGAAAACAGCCTTGTATGATAAAATGTGTTAACTTCTGGATTTAAAGCTTTGTATATTTGAAATTTACACAAAAATTAATTCATCTTTCATGTAGATATCATAGTATAATTGTATCTATATCTTCGGGTAATCGCGTGCGAATGTGACTAGCGAAACTAGAATCGAATCTGTAAATTGCTCTCTGTTTTATACTCTGTTGATTGTGTTTATTGAATGAACATGTAAGCTTCTGGAATATGAATTTTAACATGATATGTGACTTATTGTTAGTTTATGTCAATCTCTGAAACCTTATGCATTGGGCACAATAGAGCCATACTTTATGTAAATTCTGATTTGAGCTGAAAAACTGAATGTTCAACTTACATGAATAAACTGTACAAATTGGCTAAACCAAAATTACTCGATTTTTGATATGTATTAGTATAACTTGTCCTTGAACCATGTCCACTGGTCTTGTATCAATTGCATGTCCCTAACTCCGGTTATAGCCAAAACGAAATCAGTGCGCGGTCAGAAACTGACTTGGCAAACCATAAATGTATCCCTTCTGATTCCTGACTTTTAATTATCGTATGAGACCCTGGCAGGACTTTTTGGAATCGATTTTGAGTATACTTATGATCTGGAGTTTTCCATGTTTACTTGAATTTTTTTACTATAAGCTAATATGCTAAGTTTGCTACATGTACATGAACTTTGTGCACAACGATAAACTAAAATTGTGAAATTGACCAATTATGATCTAAAACGTGTTGTTTGACTTAGGTTTGACATGTTGACCAACATTTGACATGAACCTACTGATGTTGAATTTAGTTGACTACTTTGACCAAGTTTGACTTTCGGTTTGACTTCGGTTGACTTTGTTTGACTTGCATGAATTAGTTGACTGTATGTTGACTTCTACTTTGAAACGCGTCGATTCGAGCAATAAAACAACTTATACTATGAAACCACACTTGTTTAAGACATATTTATTGACCAACCTAAATACATATACTTAGGTTGCATTACTCGGCTAAAAACCGTACAAGTAAATTGTCCACTTTTCAATCCGAGCTTTATTCAAAGGTGAGCCTACAGTCTCGCTTTTTACATGTTTTCAGGGATGAGAATACATGCTGTTATACTTACATTATCAAATACTTTTTGTATTGACACGAGTACTATATCTGCATATTGAGTTTGTACACAAAGCCTCTAGCTTGAATACTTTAAATACCAACGGTGTAGGCACAATTTAGATGGACGGATCCGTTAGGTTGACAACCTCACCCGCTATAAAAACTGTGGTGCATTTATTTTGAACATAATACATTCGTACAAGTGTATAACATTTTTATGAGGTAAAGGCAGGTATAGTGGATTCTATACTTGGGTCATTGCTAGTATTCAGGTGCTCATAGATTATGCAAACGTTTCGCAACTTGGAGTTGTACTTTAAAATCTCGTGGTCAAGGAAACTAAACTATATTTCTGATAACTGTTTTTTTTAGATACTATACAACGTTATTTAAAACTGTAGTTTACGAATAAATGAGATAAAACTTGACATGATATTGTCTACGAATATTCGAAACTTGACATGGTATTGTCTACAAATGATTGAAACTTGACATGGTAGTGTCAACAAACTTTTGAAATGGGACACGAAGTTGTCTACAAACTTTTAACATTGAACCTTTGTGGTCTTCCACTAATAATCGTTTTCGAAATGTATTTCTTAAATATACTGTATTGTTTACCTAAAACCTGTAGATTCACTCAACATTGTTGTTGATCCGTTTTGCGTGTTTTATTCTCAGGTATTAATTTCTTCTGCTGTAGAATATTGCTGTTATGTAGAAGTCAAGCCAAGCACTGGGACTAGAGTTAACATTCCGTTTAAGAGATTTTTGATGGGGTGTTACAGTATGGTATCAGAGCTTTGGCTATAGGGAACTAGGATACATTAGTGTGTCTAACCGTAGGGCGCATTAGTGAAGTCTAGTCTATAGCCGTGTGTCTTGGATGACTTTTATACACCATACTTGCAATGTTTGTGTCACTATGCTATATGTAGTGCAACACAATACATCACATACATATACACACTGTACCCATATGATATGGACTTGAATTAAACACTATACGACGAATCGCATGCGTACATGCGACGCGAGATTTAACAGAATTAAGTCGACTACGCTATCTTAAACTTATGGAGTAATGTCGAATGGAAATATGAGATAGCGTAATGTAATGACCGGGATTACATTACGGTAACTCATATAGAAGTTCCGACATCGCAAAATAAGGAATTGGGAATGAGTCAAGTAGGTTACTTGGATAAATACCATTTAGAACATAAACCGTTTAATTTCAAATATGAGTAGAAATTTACATTGTACGATTTAATTGTTATTATAACCTATAAGGAGCGTGTAATCACGTCACAATTCGTCACTACCCGACACTGTCCGTCATCCCTGATTTCTACTTGGCACTACGAAGACACTGCCTGGACATACTGATAATGCTAAAAACGAACATATATTTCATAGCATTATTCCTCAAGAAAGACAAGCTTTTAGTTGCAATTGTTCTATTTACAAGTGATATTCGTTTAAATAATAAAAGGTGGAGACAAAAGACAGATTCGACGAATTGAAGACGCAAACGACCAAAAAGCTCAAAAGTACAAAAGACAATCAAAAAGGTTCTAATTATTGATAAGAAACGTCTCGAAATTACAAGAGTACAAGATTCAAAACGCAAAGTACAAAATATAAAATTGTACGCAAGGACGTTCGAAAATCCGGAACCGGGACCAGAGTCAACTCTTAACGCTCGACGCAACGGACTAAAAATTACAAGTTAACTATGTATATAAATATAATATAATATATAATTAATTATATTAATTATATATATATTATATATATATATTAAAAACCGTCGGCAGAGAAAACTCCAAGGACTGAGCTGTAAAATTAACCTCCGCGACTCGCGGAGTTTGAAGGGGATTTTGCCGCGAGTCGCGGAGCCCCAAAAATCAACTCTGGCTATAAAGCCAACCGAATTCTGATCAAATTCATTATCTTATTTCTCTCATCTCTCAATATATACGATATATATATATATATATATATATATATATATATATATATATATATATATATATATATATATATATATATATATATATATATATATATATATAATTTAAATTTTAATTTTAATTTTAATTATAATTCTAATAATAAGGGTATGTTAGCGAATGTTGTAAGGGTGTAAGTCGAAATTCTGTCCGTGTAACGCTACGCTATTTTTAATCATTGTAAGTTATATTCAACCTTTTTATATTAATGTCTCGTAGCTAAGTTATTATTATGCTTATTTAAAACGAAGTAATCATGATGTTGGGCTAATTACTAAAATTGGGTAATTGGGCTTTGTACCATAATTGGGGTTTGGACAAAAGAACGACACTTGTGGAAATTAGACTATGGGCTATTAATGGGCTTTATATTTATTTAACTAAATGAAAGTTTGTTAATGTTAATATAAAGATTTACAATTGGGCGTCCCTATAAATTACCATATACACTCAATCGGACACGATGGGCGGGGTATTTATATGTACGAATAATCGTTCATTGAACCGGACACGGGAATGGATTAATAGCCACTAGAATAATTAAAACAGGGGTGAAATTACATTCAAGGGTAATTGGTGTAATTGTTAACAAAGTAGTAAAACCTTGGTTTACACGCAGTCGATAACCTGGTGTATTCATTAAACAAAGTATTAAAACCTTGTTACAATTCGAATCCCCAATTAGTTGGAATATTTAACTTCGGGTATAAGAATAATTTGATGAGGACACTCGCACTTTATATTTATGACTGATGGACTGTTATGGACAAAAACCAGACGGACATATTAAATAATCCAGGACAAAGGACAATTAACCCATGGGCATAAAACTAAAATCAACACGTCAAACATCATGATTACGGAAGTTTAAATAAGCATAATTCTTTTATTTCATATTTAATTTCCTTTATTTTATATTTAATTGCACTTCTAATTATCGCACTTTTATTTATTGTTATTTAATCGCATTTTTAATTATCGTACTTTTTATTATTCGCAATTTCATTATCGTTGTTTACTTTACGCTTTAATTTAAGTCTTGTATTTATTTTATATTTTACATTAGGTTTTAACTGCGACTAAAGTCTTAAAATCGACAAACCGGTCATTAAACGGTAAAAACCCCCCTTTATAATAATAATATTACTTATATATATATTTGTATTTTTAATAAAAGTAAACTAATATAGCGTTGAGCTTTGTTTAAAGATTTCCCTGTGGAACGAACCGGACTTACTAAAAACTACACTACTGTACGATTAGGTACACTGCCTATAAGTGTTGTAGCAAGGTTTAAGTATATCCATTCTATAAATAAATAAATATCTTGTGTAAAATTGTATCGTATTTAATAGTTTTTCCTAGTAAAATATAAACTATTTTATATACACCTCGCACTTCATCAAGTAATTTTTGGCGCCGCTGCCGGGGAATATCTTAAAAGCCGGAAGCGCAACGCTAATATAAAAAAAAAAAGATTTTTAGTTTACTTTTATTAAAAATTCGTTTTTGTAAAAATACGTTTTAAAAATTCGAAAATATAAAAAGAAAAACAAAAATATATGTATTTTTAAGATTTTGTTAAATATTTAAGTTTTATAAGTTTCTTTATCTTTATTTTAGTTTATAATAATATAAATTTTATTAAACATCTTTTATTTATAAAAAAACAAAAAACAGAAAATAAAAAAAAATAAATAAATAAAAACGCGTAAAAACTCAAACCTGTCAGCTGAAATTCTGAACCCCGCGACTCGCGGGGTTTGACGCTTTAATTGCCGCGACTCGCGGAGCCTATCTGACAGGCGACAGGAAGCCCTAATCGAGCATTAATTACGGGTTATTATTATTAATTATAATTATTATTTAAACCTAATTATTATTATTATTATTATTAGTTTTAGTTTTATTTTTACTTTTTATTTAATTTATGTATTTAGTATAAATTAGTTTTATTAAATTGTAAAATTAGTAGTTTTATTAAATAAATAATATAAAAATAATATTTTTATAAAAATTGTAATTTTTATAACTTTTTGTATATTTTTATATTTTGTACCTTTTTAATCGTTGTAGCGTAATATTTGTATTTTTAGCTCATATTTAATTTTAAACTTAGTTTTTGCTATAGTTATTTTTACTCCTAGATTTTTAGGCTTTGCCGTAGAATTCCTTAAGTGCTTTTTCTTTAGACTAAGATTTAGGTGCTTTAGAATTTTGCGACGCCTTTTTAAGTTTTAGTTTCTTTTTAAGTTATTTCCATTTGGGATTTAGTTTTTCCTGTAAGCTTTAATATTTTTAGACCTTTTACTATGTATCAATTATCATTCCAATTAGTAATTTCAATTTGCGATTATAATTTTAAGTTAGTTGTAGTAATAAGGTTAGGTTAGTTAAGTATTTTTAAGTTTTTATAAGTTTCTTTTATTTTTCCGTCACCTTTTATTTTTCAACCATTTTTTCTTTTTCGACCTTTTTCGACGAACTCTTTTTCTCTCTTATTTCTCGCCATTCTAGTTTTTAGGACTTAGAATTTTTTCTACTTCTTATCTAAATTTCTTAAAATTACGAAAATTTATTTTAAGTGGTTAAATTAATAGACATCAAAATTTTCTGGTTCGTAGTAATAGTTGGATTTGTACGTGGACCGGGTTATTGGAGCCAAACAGTCCTCAATTATATTGAGACCAAACGAATCCTGCCCCTCTGCTGCATCTTTTGGCTATTCGAAACGTGGGCAAAATCAGAAAAGTCTATTGATTGGATAACTTATTATAATTTTTCTTTCCTTTTTAAAACTAATAGGATATTCAGTGAATGCACCGAGCAAGACGTTCATCACCTTTTGTACGTTCACCACCTGTAACTAGATCAAGACATTTAGCAAATATAACCGCCGTTGATTTTTCTTTAGAATCTTCATCCAGTCGACCAAGTACTTCAATTCAAATTTCCGATAATCCATTTTTTGAACCCAACCTCACAATTGAGAATCCGGAGAATATTCAGGAACGGTTCGTAGATCCTGAACCACTAAACTTTCCTCCGGAACCACCAATCATTCAAACAGAGATTGTTGAGGAACGAACCATTAAATCAGAATCATCTAGTGATACCGATTCAACAAATTCAATTATGGAGAATCTGGAACCTTTAAGTATGGAAGACCGAATGAGAGCTAAACGCACTGGCCAAGGTCACGCAATTACTTATCCAGACATTAATGCGCCAGATTATGAAATCAAAGGACAAATTCTACACATGGTGACTAATCAATGCCAATTTAGTGGTGCGCCGAAGGAAGATCCAAATGAACATCTACGTACCTTTAATAGGATCTGCACACTATTTAAAATACGAGAAGTGGAGGATGAACAGATATATCTCATGTTATTTCCCTGGACTTTAAAGGGAGAAGCCAAAGATTGGTTGGAATCGTTACCTGAAGGGGCGATCGATACATGGGACGTTTTAATTGACAAATTTCTTAAACAATTCTTTCCTGCATCTAAAGCTGTAAGACTTCAAGCAGAAATTGTTACGTTCACACAGAAGCCAAATGAAACTCTATATGAGGCGTGGACAAGATATGGAAAGTTGTTAAGAGGATGTCCGCAACATGGTTTAGACACCTGTCAAATAGTACAAATATTCTACCAAGGATGCGACATCACTACAAGAAAAGACATAGATATAGCAGCTGGTGGTTCTATTATGAAGAAAACCGAAACTGATGCTTACAAAATTATTGATAATACTGCTTCCCACTCACATGAGTGGCACCAAGAAAAAGATATCATTAGATCATCTAAAGCAGCTAGAGCCGATTCTAGCCATGATTTAGATTCCATTTCGGAAAAGATAGATGCTTTCGAGAGACGAATGGAAAAGATGACTAAAGATATTCACTCAATACGAATTAGTTGTGAGCAGTGTGGAGGACCACATTTGACAAAAGATTGTCTCAGTATTGAATTAACAATGGAACAAAGAGAGAATATTTCATACATAAACCAAAGGCCTGGAAATAATTATCAGAATAATTATCAACCGCCAAGACCGATTTACAATCAAAACCAGAATTATAACCGAAATATTCCATACAACAACCAACAAGGTCCTAGCAATCAACAAGTATCCAATAATACTTACAATCAGCAAAGACCTAATTTTCAAAACAAACCACCACAACAAATCGATGATAAAAAGCCGAATTTAGAAGATATGACGACGAAGCTAGTTGAAACTCAAACACAGTTTTTCACATCTCAGAAACAAACAAATGAACAAAATGCTCAAGCATTTAGAAATCAACAAGCTTCTATTCAAAATCTGGAACAAGAAGTAAGTAACCTAGCAAGATTAATAGGTGAAAGAAAACCGGGAAGTCTACCTAGTGATACAAACGCTAACCCCCGGAATGAAACAGCTAAAGCCATTACCACAAGAAGTGGTACAACACTTAAACCACCTGAAATACCTGTAACTTCTGATGAAACTATTCCTACTCCACAAGAACCACAACCTGATCAAGATAAGGAAAAAGAACCGGTAGTTGAGAAGGTTAATGAAGATAACACAGTTAAGGATAAACCTTATGTTAAACCATACCAACCACCACTTCCTTATCCGAGTAAAATGAAGAAAGAAAAACTCGAAGCCGAGCAATCCAAATTCTTGGATATGTTTAAACAGATAAATGTAAATCTTCCTTTCATTGATGTGATTTCAGGAATGCCAAGGTATGCTAAATTCTTGAAAGATCTAATCACGAATAGAAAGAAAATGGAAGAACTCTCGGCTGTTACTATGAATGCTAATTGTTCAGCAGTGCTGTTGAATAAGATACCAGAAAAACTATCTGATCCAGGAAGTTTCACAATTCCATGTTTTCTGGGTAGTCTTAGTTCAATAGAAGCATTGGCAGACTTAGGTGCTAGTATAAATCTAATGCCGTATTCACTATACGCTAAACTAGACCTTGGAGAATTGAAACCAACCAGAATAAGCATACAACTAGCCGATAGATCAATAAAATATCCTAGAGGGATAATGGAGAACATGCTAGTTAAAGTTGGTACTTTAGTATTTCCAGTAGATTTTGTTGTTTTGGACATGGAAGAAGATTCTCAAGTTCCTCTCATATTAGGAAGACCATTCTTAAACACGGCTAAAGCAATGATAGACGTGTTCGGTAAGAAACTGACCCTAAGTATAGAGGATGAGAGTGTTACCTTTTCAGTTGATAGAGCAATGCAACAACCACAATCTGCAGATGATACATGTTATTATATTCAAACTATAGATGCACATGCAGAATTATTAGAAGAATTTCCAGAATTACAAGGAACAGGAGAATGTTCTTTAGGAGAAGGTAATGAACCAATTGATGAAGCTGAAATGTTAGCTACACTTATAGCTAATGGATATGAACCAACAACAGAAGAAATTCAAATGCTAAAAGAAGAAGACAGATATCGATATAAATCATCGATAGAAGAACCTCCGAAATTAGAGTTAAAGCCACTTCCAAACCATTTGGAATACGCTTATTTACATGGTGAATCTGAATTACCTGTAATAATATCGTCTTCTCTTACTGAAAATGAGAAATCACAACTCATTTCTGTGTTGAAAGCTCATAAACCAGCCATTGCATGGAAGATTCATGATATTAAAGGAATAAGTCCTTCGTATTGCACACATAAAATCCTTATGGAAGAAGGTCATAAAACGTATGTGCAACGCCAACGAAGACTAAATCCTAATATGCAAGATGTAGTTAAGAAAGAGATTATTAAACTGCTAGATGCAGGTTTGATATATCCAATTTCTGATAGTCCATGGGTAAGCCCAGTTCAATGCGTGCCTAAGAAGGGTGGCATGACTGTCATTACAAATGAGAAAAATGAGCTTATTCCTACTAGGACTGTAACAGGATGGCGTGTATGTATTGATTATAGAAAATTAAATGACGCCACCAGAAAAGATCACTTTCCCTTACCTTTCATAGATCAAATGTTGGAAAGATTAGCCGGAAATAGTTACTATTGTTTTCTAGATGGATTTTCCGGATATTTTCAAATTCCAATAGCACCCGAAGATCAAGAGAAAACCACATTCACGTGCCCTTATGGTACTTTTGCTTACAAACGCATGCCATTTGGACTTTGTAACGCACCTGCAACCTTTCAAAGGTGTATGATGGCGACTTTTCACGACATGATAGAAGAATGCATGGAAGTATTCATGGATGACTTTTCAGTCTTCGGTGATACATTTAAATCATGTCTAGTTAATCTGGAACGAATGCTAATTAGATGCGAAAAATCAAATCTAGTACTTAATTGGGAGAAATGCCATTTCATGGTTAAAGAAGGCATCGTTCTTGGACATAAAATTTCAAAAGAAGGAATTGAAGTGGATAGAGCTAAAGTAGATGTAATTGCTAAACTTCCACATCCTACCAATGTTAGAGGAGTTAGGAGTTTTCTAGGGCATGCCGGTTTTTACCGACGTTTCATAAAAGATTTTTCTAAAATTGCCACTCCTATGAATAAACTCCTAGAAAAGGATGCGCCATTCATCTTTTCAGATGAGTGTATCAAATCTTTTAATATTCTTAAAGAAAAACTCACTAATGCACCGATCATGATAACACCAAATTGGAATCTACCATTTGAACTAATGTGCGATGCAAGTGATTTTGCAATGGGAGCCGTTTTAGGACAAAGGATTGAAAAACGATTTCAACCTATATATTATGCTAGTAAGACATTACAAGGAGCACAAACGAACTATACAACTACTGAAAAAGAACTCCTTCCTATTGTCTTTGCTTTTGACAAATTTCGATCATATCTCGTTCTAGCAAAAACGGTGGTCTATACCGACCATTCTGCTCTTAGATACCTATTTTTAAAACAAGATGCTAAACCAAGATTAATCCGTTGGATCTTACTCTTACAAGAGTTTGATATTGAAATCCGAGATAAAAAAGGAGCAGAAAATCTCGCCGCTGATCATCTTTCTCGTCTTGAAAATCCCGAATTAGAAGTTCTGAATGAATCGGCCATATAAGACAACTTTCCTGATGAATATCTATTGAAGATAGATTATAATGAAATCCCATGGTTTGCAGACTATGCAAACTACTTAGTTTGTGGATTCCTTGAAAAAGGATTATCGTACCAAAGACGAAAGAAATTCTTCAGTGATATAAAACACTATTTCTGGGAAGATCCACATCTGTTTAAAAGTTGTCCCGATGGAATAATACGCCGATGTGTATTTGGAGATGAAGCTAGTAAAATTTTAAACCATTGTCACACAGGACCAACAGGAGGGCATTATGGGCCTCAACTAACAGCAAGAAAAGTTTATGAAGCTGGATTCTATTGGCCTACAATTTACAAAGACGCACACCTTCTTTGCAAATCCTGTGATGCATGTCAAAGGGCCGGAAAAATAAGTCAACGTGATGAAATGCCACAAAATGTCATCCAAGTATGTGAAGTATTTGACATTTGGGGTATTGACTTTATGGGTCCATTTCCAAAATCTCATAATAATCTATATATACTCGTAGCCATTGATTATGTATCTAAATGGGCGGAAGCACAAGCTCTCCCAACTAACGATGCACGAGTTGTAGTCAACTTTTTAAAACGTCTTTTTGCAAGGTTTGGAACACCGAAAGCTTTAATAAGTGATCGGGGTACTCATTTCTGTAATAATCAACTTGAGAAAGTTCTTAAAAGATATGGAGTAACTCATAAAATCTCCACCGCATATCATCCACAAACAAGTGGACAAGTTGAAAATACCAACCGAGCTTTAAAACGTATTCTAGAGAAAACCGTAGGATCAAATTCGAAGGAATGGTCCATTAAATTGGAGGATGCACTCTGGGCTTTTAGAACAGCCTACAAAACTCCAATTGGAACCACACCTTTTAGACTTGTTTATGGAAAAGCATGTCATCTTCCAGTAGAAATTGAACACAAAGCATTTTGGGCTTTGAAGACATGTAATCTTGATTTACATGAAGCCGGACGTCTACGATTAAGTCAACTAAACGAATTAGAAGAATTAAGACATGAAGCATACGAAAATTCGTTAATCTATAAAGAAAGAACGAAGAAATGGCATGATAAAAGAATCAGAAGTTCAAAAGAATTTAAAGAAGGAGACAGAGTTCTTCTTTTCAATTCACGATTCAAGCTATTTCCTGGAAAATTGAAATCAAGATGGTCTGGACCATTCATAGTCAAAAGAGTTTTCCCATATGGAACGATAGAATTAATAAATTCAAATGGGATTGAATTTAAAGTTAATGGTCACAGAGTTAAACATTACATACATGGTCTGATGGAAGTCGACAACGAAGTTAATCACAATTTCGACACCACGGCTAACTAAGTGTGGGGAGAATCAAGTCTTTAAAGGATAATATGTATTTCTGTTAGAGTTAGATTGTCTGTTTTCGTGTAGTTCTCGAAAATGGAACCCGAATGGTCTTTCCCTAGCAGACCCTAAAGAACTAGTCTTCTCCCCCCATTCTGAATTTTTTTTTTTTTTTTTTTTTTAGGTTTTTACAAAATGAAGACTGCCTGTGAACTAAACCATGGTCTAATGCTACACGCTTTGATCACTAAACGTAATAATGACATACTACCGAGCGAATTAGTATCAGTAATCAGAGAAAGAATGGACGGAGTTAGAAAAGGATCCAGATGCGAAGATAATAAGTTACAATTTGGTAAAGGAAAATCAAAATCCGCAGCGAAAAGAAGAGCACGACACCTAGAACGATGTCACAAATGCGGAAAATGGTCACATGGAGGTAAATGTTCAAATAATCAAACCTATTCAAATACCGAATTTGTTACTTTATGCAGAGACGGACCGTTCATATGTTTAGAAGAAAAGATACTGAATGCTCGAGGTTACGCTTATGTAGCAATGGAAAACCAATTAAACCGACTATCTTATGAATGGAATAGATCATATAACTAAGAAATCTATTTCACAGGTATGTCTGTACAGTTTTTATTTTTATTTTTATTTTTAACCTTTTGATAATAAACGCTAATTTGTTCTCTAAAAAGTATTAAATTGGTATTAAATAAAATTAGGTTTGGCGACCGAAATTATTGATATCATTCAAAAATTTATTACATCACTGCAAAATTTAACGTTTATTCTTAAGGTATAAATATCTTTAATCAATCAACCCAAAATATTTCAAAAATTCGTCATGAGTTAAATTAGGTCTTGGAACCGAAATTACTTTACCGAAAAGAGGGGCGCATATTTTTGATAATATTTGATTGATTAAAGTGGGATAAAAAGACAAAAAGATTTTTAAAATTATTTTTACCATGTTTTTTTTAAAATTAATATTTAAATCTTAAATTAATATTGTAAACTTTATAAAAACAATATATTTAAAATTGTAAATATTTGAAAAATTAATATAAGTTTGATATGAATTTATAAATTTTTAAATTAAGTTTGGTGTGAATTTTTAATTTTTAAAATATGAAATTTTAATTTTATGCATTTCAAATTTTAAGTTTGGTGTGAATTTTTAATTTTTAATATTACTTTTGAATTTTATATTTAAGTTGTGTGAATTTAAAAACAAAAATTTACTTTATCTCATTAAGTTAAGAATATGATTTTTAAAATTCGTCGTAAGTTGAAGACTAGGTCTTTGAACCGAAATTGCTTTACCCGAGGGAGGGACGAGAACTTTTATTATCATTATTTTTAATCTTATTGATTTAAAGTATGCCAAAAACATTAAAAAAAAAACCCAAAAATCTTAGCTTTTAAAACAATCGCTACAAAAAGACAAATTTTAAAATTTTGTCGAAGGACGGACTAGGACATCGATCCGAAACGACCTCGTCCTAAATAACATGGGAAACAAAATTTTAAAATTAATTACTTAATTGTTTTAATAAGTTAATGATTATAAAAAAAAAAATATATATATATATATATACCAAACTCCGCGACTCGCGGAGTTTGGAGCTTAAATCTCCGCGAGTCGCGGAGAGACTAAAAACCGGAAAAAAAAATATAACTGAACAACAGATCAGTCCCAACTCCCCCACACAAAAACACTGCAAAAATACAGCTCGAAAAAACCCCGAAAAAACCCGAAAAACACCCCCAAAAATCCCAATTTTTAACCGTTAATCACCAAATTTTTTGCTAAAATCATGTTGAGAAGGATGCTATCTAAGAATTACTCAAGAAAAACGGTAAATTTCTACACCTAAACACCATTTAATCCGAATTTTGGTGTTCTTGAGCTATTTTTTCCCCAATTTGATTTTGATGCTTTTTAGTGTAATTAGACTTAAATTGTTTATGTATTATGCTTGTATAACCTAGATTGATGCTGTTTAACATGATTAGAAGCCTTAAACTTCAAATTTTGAATAATCTAGGGTTTGTGTTCTTGAGCAATTTGGGGCTTTTTGATATAAACAGGTTATGGCCGATTTTTGTCATGAATTGTTGCTAAATTGAGTAGTGTAACATGTCTAGGTAGTTAAATGATCCAAACTTTGAGCCTAAACATGATTTTGAGAATTAAAGTGGACTTTTTCAAGTCTAAAATTCATGAACTTGATTTCTAAAAGATAATGCCATTTGAGACTTGTTTAATTGCTAGTAATGATTATTTTGACATGTTATTTGAGTTGAATGCTTATGAACTTGGCGAAAATTTTCGTATATGCTTATTTGAAAAAGTGTAGATTTGATAAAAATGTGAAAATAAGCTTAAGTTTGATATAAATTGATAATGTCATTGTAATTATTTTGATTGATGATTTTGCTGACACTAATGCATATTTGGATGCACAAAAATTGTGTTTGATGTGTTTTGCAGAATGAAAGGGGTGAATCTTCATCCCAAGCCCGCAATGCTCCTGCTGAGAATTTGGAACAACAGGAGGTGGATAACTACTACAAGCAGGATGTACCTCATCCAGTCATGACCTTTTCGGATATGCACTTGGAAGAATTGCACCCGAACCTGAGATTTGACAGACTTTGGATAGATTATCCAAAATATCAACGGGGTTTGCATACTCTTCACTCTAAGGTTGTTGAGGTACCGAGGGTCATAGAATGGGGACCCTTAGAAGCTGTAGAATTGGCCGGGCCAATTAGGGAATTACTTGTACAGAGGTATGGTAATTCTTCTTTTAATGACTGGATATGTTTATTCACCATACGCAGACCTGTATATAAAGTATGGTGTGAAGAGTTGTTATGTAGTATAGAGTTGAATGATCGGGTAGCTAGTTTAACCGATCGTTCTTTTATTAGATTTTTGTTAGGTGGTTCGATGCGCCACATGTCTTTACTGGACATGGCTCAGGCTTTACGTATATATACGCCTGAGGAGTTAGCGTCTGCCGATTGTAGAGGATTGATACTAAACGGTAGAAAGATAGATGAGAATTTTGATACACACGGTGTGTGGAGTCAAATGACAAGCCATCACCGTTTTAAAGGGGGAAATTACTCTTATTTGGATATAGATAGAGCCGAATTAAGAGTAATACATAGGTTTTTAGCTAATTCGATTACACAAAGGGGTAAGAACAAAGAAAAAGTAAATGAACAGGATTTGTTTTACCATATGTGTATTCGAGACCCACAAAGCGCTGTAAGTATACCATATTGTGTGGGTTATTATTTATCAGCTATGGTTCGGGGGATGCGACCACATAGCATAATAGGAGGTGGTATTTTTATTACTTTGATTGGTGAATATCTCGGTGTGGATATAAGTCGGGGGGGATTATTACTAGAAGAGCCGGAACCCCGCGATACTATAGGTTTAAATGTATACCATGGTGCAAAAGTTTTGAAGAGGCGAAATAACGCCGCAGTACGATACCATGGTAGACATCCACAGGTGGAGAGAAACCAGCAACAAGGTAATGTAGGAGGGGGGGAATGAGATGCAAGAAATGCATAGGTTTATAGCTTCTCAGGAATACGAAAATGCTAGACAGAGAGCATTTGAAGATTGGCAAGTTCATCAGAACCAGATCATAGCTCATTGCCAACATATAGGTAGAAACTATATTCCTACACCGAAACCCGTCTTCCCTCCTTGGTCGATAGAGATGCAGCCACCATATCCTACGTATGACCCTGCCGAATCATTCTATAGCACTTATGGTTATGCCTGGAACCCCTATTGGTACCAATATCATCCTTAGTTTACTTATTATTTTTTTTATTTTGTAATTTGTAATTATTGATATGTTTAATATTTTTGTTAATATTGTAATCATTTTTATAATTATCTAACTTTTATTCTTAGATTTTAATAATTTTTGAATGTGGGGTAATATACCAAACTTCAAAAATATATATATATGTTTGCAGTTTATCTTATGTACACAACAGGGTAAAACAACGCATTTTCAAAGACTGGCATTAAGTTCAGCAAAAGCAACTAATTTTGACGACAAGATGCAAAATATATGTGAAATAACAACAAGACGGAATGAACAAATGATGTGCACCATTTATCATTCAGCAAACAAACGCCAATATATTTGGAAACTTTGGTAAAAATTTAATCATTTTCACACAAATCACCCTCAATAATTTAAATTGTTACTGATTTCTTGCAAATGAGGGCATTGCAAGATCTTAAGTGTGGGAAGGGGTTAAATTCTTTCGGATTTTAAAATTTTTTACTTTATACACTTGGTTACCATTAAAAATACTAGTAAAGCAGTAGTTGTATTAGAATCTAGTGCTCTCTGATAAAAAAGAACAGCCCTGGTCTTATATACTGACTACCCACTTCTAGTAAAATTTTTCAAAATTTTCAATTAAATGAATTCAAAATCATGTTTATACATATTTATGAACAATAAAACTAGGTTTTAACACCGAAATTATTGTTACCTCGGAAAGGACATAAATTGAGAAACAAACTAAAATGTTAAAAATCATTTAAAATGGAATAGAGGACGATAAAAAGGAAAATAAAAGCCAAGTGTGGGAAAATTTACCAAGTTATTTTAAACATATGTCACATATATCTGTAACCAATAACTGAAAATACTTTTGCTTTGAACTAAACTAAACTGTTTTACCCAATGAAAGAAAATAAGAGATGGATCTACACGATGAATCAATTCCAACATTAAAAGGAAGTAAAGTCTTCCGAAAAAGACACGCGCTTCTTGATTTAGGTCATGAAGTTGTCGTTCAGACCAGCTGTAGGTTGACGAAAAATCTAGAAAAGTCATCACTAAAATCAGCAGGAAATCCACGGACCTCAGCATTAAACAGGGTCGCCAAGTGGTCAGATTTATCCTAACCATGAGAAGGATTTATCTCGTACAATGGGGGGGCACCATGCAAATTAGCTGGATAAGACTAATGAATCAGATCCCCAGAAAGGATAATCTCCTTAAAGATTAAAAATCAGCTTTTAAGACTGATATTACTCAATCCTAGAAATTGACCTTAAAGATTGAGAATTACAAACTCATGGAATTCGATGATATCTAAACTCGAGCTTAAACGAGAAAATATTTTGATCAAAATTATAAACCGATTTGTTTTCTGAAAACCCTATTTTCAATGCGTTCATTACCATTGAACGTAAAATCCTAGGAATTCACCTGGAATTCATTAGGTCACCTGAACTAAATCGGGTGTCAACCGTAAGAACGGTGGTTGCATAGTGGTCAAAGACAGGACCTTGTGCCAGACCGAAAAATTATAAGGGTGAGCTTTACTATTGCTCCTACCAAGGATAGTAATTGCGTCCGACACGTTATAGACCATAATTAAAAGCATGTCAGGGGACATTGCCTTAACAGTTGCTTGTTCAACGCTTTCCTTTACAACCGGACGGTAGTTTACCGAAAGGTAATATACGGGACAAGTAAACTGGACGTGTTGCTTTCCAAATACAAGGTTAGCAAGTGGGTGACACAAAACCGCAAGTTTGAGCTAAAATTTTCAAATCTGAAACCCACCAAACCCACAAAAATATTTTGCAAACACCGGTAAAGGGTTATTCCGGAAAACTTATCTAGGGTAAAAACTAGATTTCAAAAGATCAAATGTTTTCATAAAGATCCAATTTCCTTAATGGATCTAAATTTTTATAGTCATGTGGGACTGTAAACCATATCGTTACTACCATTGTTTATACCGCCATATAGAAATCACTGATGTACAAAGTGTGAAGAATAAAGAAGTGATTCTAGTATTTCAAGACGATATTGCTTGAGGACAAGCAACGCTCAAGTGTGGGAATATTTGATAATGCTAAAAACGAACATATATTTCATAGCATTATTCCTCAAGAAAGACAAGCTTTTAGTTGCAATTGTTCTATTTACAAGTGATATTCGTTTAAATAATAAAAGGTGAAGACAAAAGACAGATTCGACGAATTGAAGACGCAAACGACCAAAAAGCTCAAAAGTACAAAAGACAATCAAAAAGGTTCTAATTATTGATAAGAAACGTCTCGAAATTACAAGAGTACAAGATTCAAAACGCAAAGTACAAAATATAAAATTGTACGCAAGGACGTTCGAAAATCCGGAACCGGGACCAGAGTCAACTCTTAACGCTCGACGCAACGGACCAAAAAATACAAGTTAACTATGTATATAAATATAATATAATATATAATTAATTATATTAATTATATATATATTATATATATATATTAAAAACCGTCGGCAGAGAAAACTCCAAGGACTGAGCTGTAAAATTAACCTCCGCGACTCGCGGAGTTTGAAGGGAATTTTGCCGCGAGTCGCGGAGCCCCAAAAATCAACTCTGGCTATAAAGCCAACCGAATTCTGATCAAATTCATTATCTTATTTCTCTCATCTCTCAATATATACGATATATATATATATATAATTTATATTTTAATTTTAATTTTAATTATAATTCTAATAATAAGGGTATGTTAGCGAATGTTGTAAGGGTGTAAGTTGAAATTCTGTCCGTGTAACGCTACGCTATTTTTAATCATTGTAAGTTATGTTCAACCTTTTTATATTAATGTCTCGTAGCTAAGTTATTATTATGCTTATTTAAAACGAAGTAATCATGATGTTGGGCTAATTACTAAAATTGGGTAATTGGGCTTTGTACCATAATTGGGGTTTGGACAAAAGAACGACACTTGTGGAAATTAGACTATGGGCTATTAATGGGCTTTATATTTGTTTAACTAAATGAAAGTTTGTTAATGTTAATATAAAGATTTACAATTGGGCGTCCCTATAAATTACCATATACACTCAATCGGACACGATGGGCGGGGTATTTATATGTACGAATAATCGTTCATTGAACCGGACACGGGAATGGATTAATAGCCACTAGAATAATTAAAACAGGGGTGAAATTACATTCAAGGGTAATTGGTGTAATTGTTAACAAAGTAGTAAAACCTTGGTTTACACGCAGTCGATAACCTGGTGTATTCATTAAACAAAGTATTAAAACCTTGTTACAATTCGAATCCCCAATTAGTTGGAATATTTAACTTCGGGTATAAGAATAATTTGATGAGGACACTCGCACTTTATATTTATGACTGATGGACTGTTATGGACAAAAACCAGACGGACATATTAAATAATCCAGGACAAAGGACAATTAACCCATGGGCATAAAACTAAAATCAACACGTCAAACATCATGATTACGGAAGTTTAAATAAGCATAATTCTTTTATTTCATATTTAATTTCCTTTATTTTATATTTAATTGCACTTCTAATTATCGCACTTTTATTTATTGTTATTTAATCGCATTTTTAATTATCGTACTTTTTATTATTCGCAATTTCATTATCGTTGTTTACTTTACGCTTTAATTTAAGTCTTGTATTTATTTTATATTTTACATTAGGTTTTAACTGCGACTAAAGTCTTAAAATCGACAAACCAGTCATTAAACGGTAAAAACCCCCCTTTATAATAATAATATTACTTATATATATATTTGTATTTTTAATAAAAGTAAACTAATATAGCGTTGAGCTTTGTTTAAAGATTTCCCTGTGGAACGAACCGGACTTACTAAAAACTACACTACTGTACGATTAGGTACACTGCCTATAAGTGTTGTAGCAAGGTTTAAGTATATCCATTCTATAAATAAATAAATATCTTGTGTAAAATTGTATCGTATTTAATAGTTTTTCCTAGTAAAATATAAACTATTTTATATACACCTCGCACTTCATCACATACTCATCATCTTATACCACTACTCCTTGCTATTTTTCGTTGCTTACTACTACTCAACGCTGCCTCTCACTACTAGTCGCGACCGATCACTACTTCTCACTGCTTATCATTTTTGATCCACCGACATCTTACTGCAATTATTGCGTAAATGGAGTATAGACAAATCATATCTTATCATATCTATCCAATAGACTTTGTCTAAACACTTTTCCTAAATTTCCTCCGTAAAATACGGAAATCTTTTTGCTATATATACGTATATCGAGAAGACAAATATATCATTCAGTATTCAACACCCATTCATAACAAAAACCCTTTATCCAATCATATAATATGGATTTCTCACTTGATTCCTCGAACTCCTCGAGCTCCAATGGCAGCATAACCGGAACGAACGAACCAATTAGTCATCATCAATTCTGGATGAATTGGGGATGGGTTCGTAGTCGACTCAATCAATGGAGACAAGAAGAAGGTGATCCCTTCCACTAACCGAATTCACCTCTTGGTGAAGAACCTGAAGCACTTACCGGCGAACCAATCCGGAACACCATTTTCACCCTCATTTCTAGAATATCCCGTCACGAATATCTAATATCCAGAATTTTAGATCTTATTCATCCGCTTGTCCGAACCGCCAATCATCCCGAAATAATAGAAGAAATCAACGAGCTTCGCGCTCGAGTAGTGGCTTTAGAAAATATGGTACAAAACCTACGACCACCAGCAGCAGCACCAGCAGCATAACCAGCACCACCAGTACCATCAACATCACCACCAACAACATCAACTTTACCAACAGCAACATCCACAACCCACATCACACTCGGTACCTCGGATATCAACATCATATGCCCCATAGATACCAAGGAATATTAGTAATAATGAGTTAAGATGTATTGACTCATTCGTCCTGAAGAATTATATATGTATACTTTATATATATATATATATATATATATATATATATATATATATATATATATATATATATATATATATATATATATATATATATATATATATATATGGTTTGGAACAATAATAAATCTTTTCGTACTAAGCTATTAAGTGTGAATCTTAACTAGTATGTACTACTTGGTTAATTCATATCACTAATATGCTATGATGAACATCCTTCGTTAATGACTTAACAATCATTAATCACTGCTTCAGCACAATAAACTCCATTTCATAATAAACCAAGTGTATTACTCAAATACATGATTGATTGTATACTTTCATTTTCAATGTACTCGAAACCTTTTTGAAAATATTATTCGTGCCTTGCGAAGTTCAAAAGAAATCCACGAGCACCAACATCATATACCGAGGTATATCAATAACAATGAACGATGAAGTATTGATTCGTAGCTTCATTAAAGAAATATTCTGCGATAATTATGTAATCTCTCAAGTTTTGAAGATTATTTATTTTCGTTCCAACCGCAAATCAAATGAGTTTAAAAATTATATTAACTCATTAAATCTGTATTGTAATTAAAAACTCTTTTGTACAAATTGTTAATTGTGAAAACATTTTAACAGGTAGGTAATACTCGAGAAATATTTATATCTCACATTAATATGTTACATTGTAAATTCTTCAAATTCTGATTCAATAAACAGTAGCTATACTACTTACATTCACAAGATATATGTATCCGTTCACTAAAGAACAACCACTACATATTTTGACATATCAGAATTCAAGTAAAACTTTAGCAGGTGTTATCTTCCTAAAGATCACTACATTCATGAATTATTCATTCGTATTCTATGATGAATTATCACGTCAAACCACCGAAATTAGAACCATTGATGGTTACATTCTACGCTTAAACACTTCAAATTCAAAATTCTTGAAAACATCCTTTGTATCTTAATGATCACAATCAGCGTTTAATCATCTAAAAAAAAAATTTCTTGAAACACCTCGGATTCATAACCAGTGATTCAGTTATGATGCTGATGAAGCAGTAAAACTGTAGATGGTCTTAATGGCCAAAAGTTTGATGATAAAGAGTGGAGTGATGGAAACACTCAATAGAAAATTGGTACTGGAAAACGGATTGAACAAACCATGAAAGAGACTGTGGACAAATCACAAAGACTAAATCTTTACTTAACGAATCCAGATGATTCAGTATCTGCTGAAACCTTTAAACGAATAATTTTGCTCCTATTTATTCTAAGTCATGCGGAAGTTCTATTGAAACTTGAGAATGATAAGACTTGATCGACTTTACTATCACCATATGCCATATTACATGACTCGGTCATTCTATTTAACCTCTGAACATATCAAGAAAATATATTCTTGATAGTTATATCCTCTGTGATTCTGGTAATTTACCAAATCAAATCATGTCATTACCTTTCCTTTCTGCTTAGAACATTAGGTTCATTCGAAACTTCGTATCTACGAATTCTGGACCATTACTTGCTTGATTTAAAGTCGAGAAGAGAAAACAAGGTGAAAACGGATACTACGATGATGAACAGCGAATGTTTCTGCATCATCACCAGCTATTGACCCGTATTATTTGACCATGTATAGAAGAACAAGCTGAAGATCTTCTTGGATAAAAAGCATGAGTCTTCAAAAAATAGGTCAGAATATAAAAGGCAACAAACATGGAAAATCATAAACCATTTATATCAATAAGTATTGAAAAACAGAGGAGTGGTAGAATTAAAAATACTGTCACCCCTAGAGCATTATAGAAGAACATAGATTATTCTGGTGGTAGACTAAAAAGAAGAATGACTGCATACACAGTCAAAATAGTAACGAAAATCAAGAGCGGATGAAGCATCTTCACAGAACTTTTGAAAATAGAATTTTGAAAATGAGAAGATTGAGGTTCAGAAAATAAGGACGCAGAGATGATTAATTTATATCAAAACTTTCTGCCATAGCAAACGCGTCAGTCGATTAAGATAATCGTATTAAATCGAAAAGGATTCTAATTTCCTTAATTACCGGGATCCAAATCTCATAGATTTCAAACAATTATATTCAAATCCCTTAAATTTAGGAGAATCAATAGTGATTACATCGAAAAGTCAAGGCGGACAACTATTACTTCAATACATCCATTAGTGACATATTCAGTCGTATTTTTACACGTAACCGAATCATTACATTCATATTCTTGATGATAAGAAATACAATACACTTAACTCGTATTCATTACGAAACTGAACGGACCTTAGAAATCCATCCGTATAGAGATCTCGAAAGATTATTTAATCTTATCATATTAGTTGACGAAACACTCGTATATGACCAAATTCTTTTATTAAAAGAATCTATGAAGGCTTACGTCTGGAAAGACAAACTATTCAAGCCAAGTATAAACTTTATTTGCAAACTTCGTTATAGAATTCAAGCTCACGTTGAAACGTGGATTTCTAATGATACGAAAATATTTTATTTTCATCAATAACTGCCATCATCCAAATTTCGGGACGAAATTTTCAATAACGGGTGGGTAATGTAACAACCCGAACTTTTTCGTTAAAACTTCCGTTAAATACTTGATAATCGTTAGTTAAATCATACAATTTTCATACGCCATTTTTTTTTTCAGAATAGCTAACAGTGGCTACGTGAAACTTTTTCGAATTTAAAGTACTTAAATGCGTACTTGATCCTTAGTGGATTACTTGAATTAATATGTTATATTAATTAGTGAACTTAATTCGGTTGACAAATTAAACTAGAAACGACACGATTAAAGTTAATCGCCTAGAAAACTTTTTAAGTTAACGAAACTCAAAAAAATGATAGAATAATTATTGTTAATAATTATTGAACTTATAAAAGAAATTTAATTTATTATTTACTTAATGAATTAAACACGGTGATTTTGTTTCAACGACTAGTTAACGTTCCGGAGATTCGGTACGGTTAATGGCACTCGAAACGAACCACGCGAGAACGACCTTTTACACAAAATGAGCCCGAGACCCGAGCCCGAGACCACATGGCCATGACCTCATACCTCATCATCCTTGGTCCCATGAGTAGCCAATGCATGTTGACTATTAGTTTAGGCACATGTTTGTTGACTATTGGTTTTTAGGCCCATGTTTGTTGACTTTTGATTTTAGGCACTAAATAACTAGTTAGATAATCCTCTCATTCCATCCTAACTATGAAAAATGCAGCTCATTCCTCCTCCCTTTCTTTTTCTTCACATCAAACACACACACACAAAAATCAACCATCAAACTTGCTTGTTTGCTCTTACTCGTTTGATCAATCTTGCTCCGATCGTCGTTCTCTACGCGTGCGTATCATTAATTTTGTGATCAAAGGTATAATTACATAAACCCTAATCTTTAAAATCTGATTTTTGTTAAAGTTTCATGGATTAGGTTGTCTATTGCTCAAGTCTTGATGTTTGATGAATACTAGATGCGATAAATTGCTCGTTTTGATTGATTAATGTGAAAACCGAATTGTTTATTGCATGTACAGTAAATTTTGAATTTTTAAATGTAGGATATTATGTGATATTCAGAATCCTTGCGAAAAACTATTGATTTTAGGCTTTGGATTCGCTTAATTTCGTTTCCGGATGATCAAGTTATGTCCATTTGAAATTAACGTTGTGTTTTTGTTGTGTAATCCGAAATCTGGGTTTGATAGACCACGAATTGGCTTGTGAAATTAATACCACTGGATAGGTAATTTAAAAACACACAATTTACACTAGGATATCATGTCGTTTACTTATGCATAACCTGAGATATGCTTGATTTAGTGAAAAAGTTGATTTATACAGCACTTGCATGAAAACAGCATTGTATGATAAAATGTGTTAACTTCTGGATTTAAAGCTTTGTATATTTGAAATTTACATAAAAATTAATTCATCTTTCATGTAGATATCATAGGCTAATTGTATCTATATCTTCGGGTAATCTCGTGCGAATGTGACTAGCGAAACTAGAATCGAATCTGTAAATTGCTCTCTGTTTTATATACTCTGTTGATTGTGTTTATTGAATGAACATGTAAGCTTCTGGAATATGAATTTTAACATGATATATGACTTATTATTAGTTTATGTCAATCTCTGAAACCTTATGCATTGGGCACAATAGAGCCATACTTTATGTAAATTCTGATTTGAGCTGAAAAACTGAATGTTCAACTTGCATGAATAAACTGTACAAATTGGCTAAACCAAAATTGCTCGATTTTTGATATGTACTAGTATAACTTGTCCTTGAACCATGGCCCCTGGTCTTGTATCAATTGCATGTCCCTAACTCCAGTTATAGCCAAAACGAAATCAGTGCGCGGTCAGAAACTGACTTGGCAAACCATAAATGTATCCCTTCTGATTCCTGACTTTTAATTATCGTATGAGACCCTGGCTGGACTTTTTGGAATCGATTTTGAGTATACTTATGATCTGGAGTTTTCCATGTTTACTTGAATTTTTTACTATAAGTTAATATGCTAAGTTTGCTACATGTACATGAACTTTGTGCACAACGATAAAATAAAATTGTGAAATTGACCAATTATGATCTAAAACGTGTTGTTTGACTTAGGTTTGACATGTTAACCAACATTTGACATGAACCTACTGATGTTGAATTTAGTTGACTACTTTGACCAAGTTTGACTTTCGGTTTGACTTCGGTTGACTTTGTTTGACTTGCATGAATTAGTTGACTGTATGTTGACTTCTACTTTGAAACGCGTCGATTCGAGCAATAAAACAACTTATACTATGAAACCACACTTGTTTAAGACATATTTATTGACCAACCTAAATACATATACTTAGGTTGCATTACTCAGCTATAAACCGTACAAGTAAATTGTCCACTTTTCAATCCGAGCTTTATTCAAAGGTGAGCCTACAGTCCCGCTTTTTACATGTTTTTAGGGATGAGAATACACGCTGTTATACTTACATTATCAAATGCTTTTTGTATTGACACGAGTACTATATCTGCATATTGAGTTTGTACACAAAGCCTCTAGCTTGAATACTTTAAATACCATCGGTGTAGGCACAATTTAGATGGACGGATCCGTTAGGTTGACAACCTCACCCGCTATAAAAACTGTGGTGCATTTATTTTGAACATAATACATTCGTACAAGTGTATAACATTTTTATGAGGTAAAGGCAGGTATAGTGGATTCTATACTTGGGTCATTGCTAGTATTCAGGTGCTCATAGATTATGCAAACGTTTCGTAACTTGGAGTTGTACTTTAAAATCTCGTGGTCAAGGAAACTAAACTATATTTCTGATAACTGTTTTTTTAGATACTATACAACGTTATTTAAAACTGTAGGTTACGAATAAATGAGATAAAACTTGACATGATATTGTCTACGAATATTCGAAACTTGACATGGTATTGTCTACAAATGATTGAAACTTAACATGGTAGTGTCAACAAACTTTTGAAATGGGATACGGAGTTGTCTACAAACTTTTAACATTGAACCTTTGTGGTCTTCCACTAATAACCGTTTTCGAAATGTATTTCTTAAACATACTGTATTGTTTACCTAAAACCTGTAGATTCACTCAACATTGTTGTTGATCCGTTTTGCGTGTTTTATTCTCAGGTATTAATTACTTCTGCTGTAGAATATTACTGTTATGTAGAAGTCAAGCCAAGCACTGGGACCAGAGTTAACATTCCGTTTAAGAGATTTTTGACGGGGTGTTACAGTTTAACATAAGGTTTAGCTTTAACTGTGTTATCTTCATTAACCTTTTCAACTACCGGTTCTTTTTCCTTATCTTGTTCAGGTTGTGGTTCTTGTGGAGTAGGAATAGCTTCCTCAGAAATTACAGGTATTTCAGGTGGTTTAAGTGTCATACCACTTCTTATGGTAATGGCTTTAGCTGTTTCATTCCGGGGGTTAGCATTTGTATCACTAGGTAGACTTCCCGGTTTTCTTTCACCTATTAACCTTGCTAGGTTACTTACTTCTTGTTCCAGATTTTGAATAGAAGCTTGTTGATTTCTAAATGCTTGAGCATTTTGTTCATTGGTTTGTTTCTGGGACGTGAAAAACTGTGTTTGAGATTCAACTAGCTTTGTCATCATATCTTCTAAATTCGGCTTTTTATCATCGGTTTGTGGTGGTTTGTTTTGAAAATTAGGTCTTTGCTGATTGTAAGTATTATTAGATACTTGTTGATTACTAGGACCTTGTTGATTGTTGTATGGAACATTTCGATTATAATTCTGGTTTTGATTGTAAATTGGTCTTGGCGGTTGATAATTATTCTGATAATTATTTCCAGGCCTTTGATTTATGTATGAAACATTCTCTCTTTGTTCCATTGTTAGTTCAATACTAAGACAATCTTTTGTCAAATGTGGTCCTCCACACTGCTCACAACTAATTCGTATTGAGTGAATATCCTTAGTCATCTTTTCCATTCGTCTTTCGACAGCATCTATCTTTGCTTAAATGGAATCTAAGTCATGGCTAGAATCGGCTCTAGCTGCTTTAGATGATCTACCGATATATTTTTCTTGGTGCCACTCATGTGAGTGGGAAGCAGTGTTATCAATAATTTTGTAAGCATCAGTTTCTGTTTTCTTCATAATAGAACCACTAGCTGCTATATCTATGTCTTTCCTTGTAGTGATGTCGCATCCTTGGTAGAATATTTGTACTATTAGACAGGTGTCTAAACCATGTTGCGGACATCCTCTTAATAACTTTCCAAATCTGGTCCACGCCTCATATAGAGTTTCATTTGGCTTCTGTGTGAACGTAACAATTTCTCCTTGAAGTCTCACGGCTTTAGATGCCGGAAAGAATTGTTTAAGAAATTTTTCAACTAAAACGTCCCATGTATCAATCGCCCCTTCAGGTAACGATTCCAACCAATCTTTGGCTTCTCCTTTTAAAGTCCAGGGAAATAACATGAGATATATCTGTTCATCTTCAACTTCTCTTATTTTAAATAGAGTGCAGATCCTATTAAAGGTACGAAGATGTTCATTTGGATCTTCCTTCGGCGCACCACTAAATTGGCATTGATTAGTTACCATATGTAGAATTTGTCCTTTGATTTCATAATCTGGCACATTAATGTCTCGATGAGTAATTGTGTGACCTTGGCCAGTGCGTTTAGCTCTCATTCGGTCTTCCATACTTAAAGGTTCCAGATTTTCCATGATTGAATTTGTTGAATCTGAATCACTAAAGGATTATGATTTAATGGTTGGTTCCTCAACAATCTCTGTTTGAATGATTGGTGGTTCCAGAGGAAAAATTAATGGTTCAGGATCTACGAATTGTCCTTGAATATTCTCCGAATTCTCAATTGTGAGGTCGGGTTCAAAAAATGGATTATCGGAAATTTGAATTGGAGTACTTGGTCGACTGGATGACGATTCTAAAGAAAAATCAACGGCGGTAATATTAGCTAGATGTCTTGATCGAGTTACAGGTGGTGAACGTACAAAAGGTGGTGAACGTTTTGCTCGGTGCATTCACTGAATATCTTATTAGTTTTTAAAAAGAAAGAAAAATTATATAAGTTATCAAATTAATAGACTTTTCTGATTTTGCCCACGTTTCGAATAGCCAAAAGATGCAGCAGAGGGGCAGGATTCATTTGGTCTCAATATAATTGAGTACTGTTTGGCTCCAATAACCCGGTCCACATACAAATCCTACTATTACTACGAACCAAAAAATTTTGATGTCTATCAATTTAACCGCTTAAAATAATTTTTCGTAATTTAAAGAAATTTAGAGAAGAAGTAGAAAATTCTATGTCCTAAAAACTAGAATGGCGAGAAATAAGAAAGAAAAAGAGCGCGTCGGTATTAAAATTGGAGAAATAAGAAAGAAAAAGAGTGACTTATAAAACTTTAAAACACTCGACTAACCCAACCTTATTATTATCACTAACTTAAAATTAAAATTGCAAATTGAGATTACTAATTGGAGTGATAATTGATACATAGGTAAAAGGCGTCGAAAAATAAAAATATGAAAGTAGCGCGTTGAAACTTAAAAAGGAACTAAAAACTAAGAATTAAAAGTTACGCCTAAAAATATTAAAGCTTACAAGGAATTCTATATCCCAAATGGCAATATCTTAAAAAGGTACTAAAAACTTAGAACAGCGTCGCAAAATTCTAAAGCACATAAATCTTAGTCTAAAGAAAAAGCACTTAAGGGATTTTACGGCAAAGCCTAAAAATCTAGAAATAAAAATAACTATGGCAAATACTATGACTTAAAACTAAATATAAGCGAAAAATACAAAAATTACGCTAAAACAATTAAAAAGGGACAAAATATAAAAATATACTAAAAGTTGTAAAAAGTACAATTTTTATAAAAGTATTATTTTTATATAAAACTATTAATTTTATATATTTAATAAAACTTAATATAACTTAAAAATACAAATTAATTAAAAACTAAACTAAATAATTTAAAATTAAAACCTAATTAATATTAATATTAATATAATTAACCCTAATTTCGCATTAAATGATACCAGGTTTGACCTGTCAGAGTACCTCTGCGAGTGCGGTATAGTCCAGTTTAAATGCTCCGCGAGTCGCGGAGGGTCAAATTTAAGCTGAGAAAGGGTTCGTTTTTTATATATATATTTTTTTAAATTTTCTGTTTTATCAAATATATATATAATATAAATATAACTAAATATTTTTATAAAACAATAAAATACTTATTTTTAAATACGATACAATTTTACACAAGATATTTATTTATTTATAGAAAGGATATACCTAAACCTTACTACAACACTTATAGGCAGTGTACCTAATCGTACAGTAGTGTAGTTTTTAGTAAGTCTGGTTCGTTCCACAGGGAGACTTAAACTAGTTCAACGCTATATTAGTTTTAATTGTAAAAATACAAATATATTTATATAAGTAATATAATTATTATAAAAGGGGATTTTTACCGTTTAATGACCGGTTTGTCGATTTTAAAACTTTAGTCGCAGTTAAAACCTAATGTAAAATATTAAAAATAAATATAACTTAATTTAAAGTGTAAAGTAAATAACGATAATGAAATTGTGATAAATAAAATTGCGATAAAATAAAATTGCGATAATTAAAGAGAACGATAATTAAAAGTGCAATTAAATAAAATGACAATAAATAAAAGTGCGATAATTAAAAGTGCAATTAAATATAAAAATAAAGGAATTATGCTTATTTAAACTTCCGTAATCATGATGTTTGACGCGTTGATTTTAGTTTTATGCCCATGGGTTAATTGTCCTTTGTCCTGGATTATTTAATATGTCCGGAGCTTATAAAGGCAACAACCACCGCACTTGCGGAGGTCAAACAGTAAACGTGGGCCTATAAAAAGCCGAGCATTCGGCCGATTTTTACATATCTTTTTCCCATTCATCATATGTAATATATATATATATATATATATATATATATATATATATATATATATATATATATATATATATATATATTATAATTATAATTTTAATTTTAATTTTAATTCTAATAATAAGGCGATAAATAATCAATGTAAGCTATGTTCTCCTTTTTAAATTAATGTCTCGTACTTAAGTTATTATTATGCTTATTTGAGCCGAAGTAATCATGATGTTAGGCTAAATGCTAAAATTGGGTAATTGGGCTTTGTACCATAATTGGGGTTTGGACAAAAGAACGACACTTGTGGAAATTAGACTATGGGCTATTAATGGGCTTTATATTTGTTTAACTAAATGATAGTTTGTTAATTTTAATATAAAGATTTACAATTAGACGTACCTATAAATAACCATATACACTCGATCGGGCACGATGGGCGGGATATTTATATGTACGAATAATCGTTCATTTAACCGGACACGGGAATGGATTAATAGTCACTAGAATTATTAAAACAGGGGTGAAATTATGTACAAGGACACTTGGCATAATTGATAACAAAGTATTAAACCTTAGGTTACACGCAGTCGATAACCTGGTGTAATTATTAAACAAAGTATTAAAACCTTGTTACAGTTTAAGTCCCCAATTAGTTGGAATATTTCACTTCGGGTATAAGGATAATTTGACGAGGATACTCGAACTTTATATTTATGACTGATGGACTGTTATGGACAAAAACCAGACGGACATATTAAATAATCCAGGACAAAGGACAATTAACCCATGGGCATAAAACTAAAATCAACGCGTCAAACATCATGATTACGGAAGTTTAAATAAGCATAATTCCTTTATTTTCATATTTAATTGCACTTTTAATTATCGCACTTTTATTTATTGTCATTTTATTTAATTGCACTTTTAATTATCGTTCTCTTAAATTATCGCAATTTTATTTTATCGCAATTTTGTTTATCGTAATTTCATTATCGTTATTTACTTTACACTTTAAATTAAGTTATATTTATTTTTAATATTTTACATTAGGTTTTAACTGCGACTAAAGTTTTAAAATCGACTAACCGGTCGTTAAACGGTAAAACCCCCTTTTATAATAATTATATTACTTATATAAATATATTTGTATTTTTACAATTAAAACTAATATAGCGTTGAACTAGTTTAAGTCTCCCTGTGGAACGAACCGGACTTACTAAAAACTACACTACTGTACGATTAGGTACACTGCCTATAAGTGTTGTAGCAAGGTTTAGGTATATCCATTCTATAAATAAATAAATAAATATCTTGTGTAAAATTGTATCGTATTTAATAGTTTTTCCTAGTAAAATATACACTATTTCATATACACCTCGGATAACATCAAGTATTTTTGGCGCTGCTGCCGGGGAACTTTAACGCCGAAAGCGCAACGCTAATGATAAAAAAAAATATAATAATAATAATATAATTTTGTAAAAGTTTTTATTAAGTCCTTCGTATAAAAATATAAGTTTTTTTTTAAAATATAAAAATATAAAAATACAAAAAGAGTTTGTTAAAAAATATATAAAGTTTAAAAAAAAAGTATTTTTACTTTTGAGTTTAAAAATAAGTATTTTATTGTTTTATAAAAATATTTAGTTATATATATATTATATATATATATTTGATAAAACAGAAAATTAAAAAAAATATATATATATATATATATATATATATATATATATATATATATATATATATATATATATATATATATATATATATATATATATAAAACGAACCCTTTCTCAGCTTAAATTTGACCCTCCGCGACTCGCGGAGCATTTGAACTGGACTATACCGCACTCGCGGAGGTCCTCTGACAGGTCAAACCTGGTATCATTTAATGCGAAATTAGGGTTAATTATATTAATATTAATATTAATTAGCTTTTAATTTTAAATTATTTAGTTTAGTTTTTAATTAATTTGTATTTTTAAGTTATATTAAGTTTTATTAAATATATAAAATTAATAGTTTTATATAAAAATAATATTTTTATAAAAATTGTACTTTTTACAACTTTTAGTATATTTTTATATTTTGTCCCTTTTTAATTGTTTTAGCGTAATTTTTGTATTTTTCGCTTATATTTAGTTTTAAGTCATAGTATTTGCCATAGTTATTTTTATTTCTAGATTTTTAGGCTTTGCCGTAAAATCCCTTAAGTGCTTTTTCTTTAGACTAAGATTTAGGTGCTTTAGAATTTTGCGACGCTGTTCTAAGTTTTTAGTACCTTTTTAAGATATTGCCATTTGGGATATAGAATTCCTTGTAAGCTTTAATATTTTTAGACGCAACTTTTAATTCTTAGTTTTTAGTTCCTTTTTAAGTTTCAACGCGCTACTTTCTTATTTTTATTTTTCGACGCCTTTTACCTATGTATCAATTATCACTCCAATTAGTAATCTCAATTTGCAATTTTAATTTTAAGTTATTGATAATAATAAGGTTGGGTTAGTCGAGTGTTTTAAAGTTTTATAAGTCACTCTTTTTCTTTCTTATTTCTCCAATTTTAATACCGACGCGCTCTTTTTCTTTCTTATTTCTCGCCATTCTAGTTTTTAGGACATAGAATTTTCTACTTCTTCTCTAAATTTCTTTAAATTACGAAAAATTATTTTAAGCGGTTAAATTAATAGACATCAAAATTTTCTGGTTCGTAGTAATAGTTGGATTTGTACGTGGACCGGGTTATTAGAGCCAAACAGTACTCAATTATATTGAGACCAAACGAATCCTGCCCCTCTGCTGCATCTTTTGGCTATTCGAAATGTGGGCAAAATCAGAAAAGTCTATTAATTTGATAACTTATATAATTTTTCTTTCTTTTTAAAAACTAATAAGATATTCAGTGAATGCACCGAGTAAAACGTTCACCACCTTTTATATGTTCACCACCTGTAACTCGATCAAGACATCTAGCTAATATTATCGCTGTTGATTTTTCTTTAGAATCATCATCCAGTCGACCAAGTACTCCAATTCAAATTTTTGATAATCCATTTTTTGAACCCGACCTCACAATTGAGAATCCGGAGAATATTCAGGGACAATTCGTAGATCCTGAACCATTAATTTTTCCTCCGGAACCACCAATCATTCAAACAGAGATTGTTGAGGAACCAACTATTAAATCAGAATCCTTTATTGATTCAGATTCAACAAGTTCAATCATGGAAAATCTGGAACCTTTAAGTATGGAAGACCGAATGAGAGCTAAA
The DNA here is from genome assembly GCF_046630445.1 of Rutidosis leptorrhynchoides. Classification (NCBI taxonomy): domain Eukaryota; kingdom Viridiplantae; phylum Streptophyta; class Magnoliopsida; order Asterales; family Asteraceae; genus Rutidosis; species Rutidosis leptorrhynchoides. Next base: position 38,673,395 of record NC_092334.1, on the reverse strand, counting down.
CGCACTGTCCAAGGTCACGCAATTACTCATCCAGACATTAATGCGCCAGATTATGAAATCAAAGGACAAATTCTACATATGGTAACTAATCAATGCCAATTTAGTGGTGCGCCGAAGGAAGATCCAAATGAATATCTTCGTACCTTTAATAGGATCTGCACTCTATTTAAAATAAGAGAAGTTGAAGATGAACAGATATATCTCATGTTATTTCCCTGGACTTTAAAAGGAGAAGCCAAAGATTGGTTGGAATCGTTACCTGAAGGGACGATTGATACATGGGACGTTTTAGTTGAAAAATTTCTTAAACAATTCTTTCCGGCATCTAAAGCCGTGAGACTTCAAGGAGAAATTGTTACGTTCACACAGAAGCCAAATGAAACTCTATATGAGGCGTGGACCAGATTTGGAAAGTTATTAAGAGGATGTCCGCAACATGGTTTAGACACCTGTCAAATAGTATAAATATTCTACCAAGGATGCGACATCACTACAAGGAAAGACATAGATATAGCAGCTGGTGGTTCTATTATGAAGAAAACAGAAACTGATGCTTACAAAATTATTGATAACACTGCTTCCCACTCACATGAGTGGCACCAAGAAAAAGATATCATTAGATCATCTAAAGCAGCTAGAGCCCATTCTAGCCATGACTTAGATTCCCTTTCAGCAAAGATAGATGCTGTCGAAAGACGAATGGAAAAGATGACTAAGGATATTCACTCAATACGAATTAGTTGTGAGCAGTGTGGAGGACCACATTTGACAAAAGATTATCTCAGTATTGAACTAACAATGGAACAAAGAGAGAATATTTCATACATAAACCAAAGGCCTGGAAATAATTATCAGAATAATTATCAACCGCCAAGACCAATTTACAATCAAAACCAGAATTATAATCGAAATGTTCCATACAACAATCAACAAGGTCCTAGTAATCAACAAGTATCTAATAATACTTACAATCAGCAAAGACCTAATTTTCAAAACAAACCACCACAAACCGATGATAAAAAGCCGAATTTAGAAGATATGATGACGAAGCTAGTTGAATCTCAAACACAGTTTTTCACATCCCAGAAACAAACCAATGAACAAAATGCTCAAGCATTTAGAAATCAACAAGCTTCTATTCAAAATCTGGAACAAGAAGTAAGTAACCTAGCAAGGTTAATAGGTGAAAGAATACCGGGAAGTCTACCTAGTGATACAAATGCTAACCCCCGGAATGAAACAGCTAAAGCCATTACCACAAGAAGTGGTATGACACTTAAACCACCTGAAATACCTGTAATTTCTGAGGAAGCTATTCCTACTCCACAACCTGAACAAGATAAGGAAAAAGAACCGGTAGTTGAAAAGGTTAATGAAGATAACACAGTTAAAGCTAAACCTTATTATAAACCATACCAACCACCACTTCCTTACCCGAGTAAAATGAGAAAAGAGAAACTTGAAGCCGAGCAATCCAAATTTTTGGATATGTTTAAACAGATAAATGTAAATCTTCCTTTCATTGATGTGATTTCAGGAATGCCTAGATATGCTAAATTTCTGAAAGATCTAATCTCGAATAGAAAGAAAATGGAAGAACTCTCGGCTGTTACTATGAATGCTAATTGTTCAGCAGTGCTGTTGAATAAGATACCAGAAAAACTATCTGATCCGGGAAGTTTCACAATTCCATGTTTTCTGGGTAGTCTTAGTTCAATAGAAGCATTGGCAGATTTAGGTGCTAGTATAAATTTAATGACGTATTCACTATACACTAAACTAGACCTTGGAGAATTGAAACCAACACGAATAAGCATACAACTAGCCGATAGATCAGTAAAATATCCTAGAGGGATAATGGTGAACATGCTAGTTAAAGTTGGTACTTTAGTATTTCCAGTAGATTTTGTTGTTCTGGACATGGAAGAAGATTTTCAAGTTCCTCTCATATTAGAAAGACCATTCTTAAACACGGCTAAAGCAATGATAGATGTTTTTGGTAAGAAACTGACCCTAAGTATAGAGGACGAGAGTGTTACCTTTTCTGTTGATAGAGCAATGCAACACCCGCAATCTGCAGATGATACATGTTATTATATTCAAACTATAGAATCACATGCATAATTGTTAGAAGAATTTCCAGAATTACAAGGAACAGGAGAATGTTCTTTAGGAGAAGGAACTGAACCAATTGATGAAACTGAAATGTTAGCTACACTTATGGCTAATGGATATGAACCAACAACAGAAGAAATTCAAATGCTAAAAGAAGAAGACAGATATCGATATAAATCATCGATAGAAGAACCTCAGACATTAAAGTTAAAGCCACTTCCAAACCATTTGGAATACGCTTATTTACATGGTGAAGCTGAATTACCTGTAATAATATCGTCTTCTCTTACTGAAAATGAAAAATCTCAACTCATTTCTGTGCTAAAAGGTCATAAACCAGCTATTGCATGGAAGATTCATGACATTAAAGGAATAAGTCCTTCGTATTGCACACATAAAATTCTTATGGAAGAAGGTCATAAAACGTATGTGCAATGCCAACGAAGACTAAATCCTAATATGCAAGATGTTGTTAAGAAAGAAATTATTAAATTGCTTGATGCTGGTTTAATTTATCCAATTTCTGATAGTCCATGGGTAAGCCCAGTTCAATGCGTGCCTAAGAAGGGTGGCATGACTGTCATCACAAATGAAAAAAATGAGCTTATTCCGACTAGGACTGTAACAGGATGGCGTGTATGTATTGATTATAGAAAATTAAATGACGCCACCAGAAAAGATCACTTTCCTTTACCTTTCATTGATCAAATGTTGGAAAGATTAGCCGGAAATAGTTACTATTGTTTTCTTGATGGTTTTTCCGGATACTTTCAAATTCCAATAGCACCCGAAGACCAAGAGAAAACCACATTCACGTGCCCTTATGGTACTTTTGCTTACAAACGCATGCCATTTGGACTTTGCAACGCCCATGCAACCTTTCAAAGGTGCATGATGGCGATTTTTCACGACATGATAGAAGAATGCATGGAAGTTTTCATGGATGACTTTTCAGTCTTCGGTGATACATTTGAATCATGTCTAGTTAATCTTGAACGAATGCTTATTAGATACGAACAATCAAATCTAGTTCTTAATTGGGAGAAATGCCATTTCATGGTTAAAGAAGGCATCGTTCTTGGTCATAAAATTTCAAAGGAAGGAATTGAAGTGGATAGAGCTAAAGTAGATATAATTGCTAAACTTCCACATCCCACCAATGTTAGAGGAGTTAGGAGTTTTCTAGGGCATGCCGGTTTTTACCGACGTTTCATAAAAGATTTCTCCAAAATTGCCACTCCTATGAATAAACTCCTAGAAAAGGATGCTCCATTTATCTTTTCAGATGAATGCATCAAATCTTTTAATATTCTTAAAGAAAAACTCACTAATGCGCCGATTATGATAACTCCAAATTGGAATCTACCATTTGAACTAATGTGCGATGCAAGTGATTTTGCAATGGGAGCCGTTTTAGGACAAAGGATTGAAAAACAATTTCAACCTATTCATTATGCTAGTAAGACGTTACAAGTAGCACAAACAAATTACACAACTACTGAAAAAGAACTCCTTGCTATTGTCTTTGCTTTTGATAAATTTCGATCATATCTCGTTCTAGCTAAAACGGTAGTCTATACCGACCATTCTGCTCTTAGATACCTATTTTCGAAACAAGATGCCAAACCAAGATTAATCCGTTGGATCTTACTCTTACAAGAGTTTGATATTGAAATCCGAGATAAAAGAGGAGCAGAAAATCTCGCCGCTGATCATCTTTCTCGTCTTGAAAATCCAGAATTAGAAGTTCTAAATGAATCGACCATACAAGACAACTTTCCTGATGAATATCTATTGAAGATAGATTATAATGAAATTCCATGGTTTGCAGACTATGCAAACTACTTAGTATGTGGATTCCTTGAAAAATGATTATCGTACCAAAAACGAAAGAAATTCTTTAGTGATATAAAACACTATTTCTGGGAAGATCCACATTTGTTTAAAAGTTGTCCAGATGGAATTATACGCCGATGTGTATTCGGAGATGAAGCTAGTAAAATTTTAAACCATTGTCACACAGGACCAACAGGAGGGCATTATGGGCCTTAACTAACAGCAAGAAAAGTTTACGATGCTGGATTCTATTGGCCTACAATTTACAAAGACGCACACCTTCTTTGCAAATCCTGTGATGCTTGTCAAAGGGCAGGAAAAATAAGTCAACGTGATGAAATGCCACAAAATGTCATTCAAGTATGTGAAGTATTTGACATTTGGGGTATTGACTTTATGGGTCCATTTCCAAAATCTCATAATAATCTCTACATTCTCGTAGCCATTGATTATGTATCTAAATGGGCGGAAGCACAAGCTCTCCCAACTAACGATGCACGAGTTGTAGTCAACTTTTTAAAACGTCTTTTTGCTAGGTTTGGAACACCGAAAGCTTTAATAAGTGATCGGGGAACTCATTTCTGTAATAACCAACTTGAGAAAGTTCTTAAAAGATATGGAGTAACTCATAAAATCTCCACTGCTTATCATCCACAGACAAGTGGACAAGTTGAAAATACCAACCGAGCTTTAAAACGTATTCTAGAGAAAACCGTAGGATCAAATCCGAAGGAATGGTCCATTAAATTGGAGGATGCACTCTGGGCTTTTAGAACAGCCTACAAAACTCCAATTGGAACCACACCTTTTAAACTCGTTTACGGAAAAGCATGTCATCTTCCAGTAGAAATTGAACACAAAGCATTTTGGGCTTTGAAGACATGTAATCTTGATTTACATGAAGCTGGACGTCTACGGTTAAGTCAACTAAATGAATTAGAAGAATTAAGACATGAAGCATATGAAAATTCGTTAATCTATAAGGAAAGAACAAAGAAATGGCATGATAAAAGAATCAGAAGTTCAAAAGAATTTAAAGAAGGAGACAGAGTTCTTCTTTTCAATTCACGATTCAAGCTATTTCCTGGAAAATTGAAATCAAGATGGTCTGGACCATTCATAGTCAAAAGAGTTTTCCCGTACGGAACAGTAGAATTAATAAATTCAAATGGGATTGAATTTAAGGTTAATGGTCACAGAGTTAAACATTACATAGATAGTCCGATGGAAGTTGACAACGAAGTTAATCACAATTTCGACACCACAGCTAACTAAGTGTGGGGAGAATCAAGTCTTTAAAGGATAATATGTATTTCTGTTAGAGTTAGATTTTCTGTTTTCGTGTAGTTCTCGAAAATGGAACCCGAATGGTCTTTCCCTAGCAGACCCTAAAGAACTAGTCTTCTCCCCCCATTCTAAATTTTTATTTCTTTTAGGTTTTACGAAATGAAGACTTCCTGTGAATTAAACCATGGTCTAATGCTACACGCTTTGATCACTAAACGTAATAATGACACCCTTCCAAGTAAAATAGTATCATTAATCAGAGGTAAATTGGACGGAGTAAGAAAAGAATCCAGATGCGAAAAAAATAAGTTACAATTTGGTAAAGGAAAATCAAAATCCGCAGCGAAAAGAAGAGCACGACACCTTGAAAGATGTCACAAATGCGGAAAATAGTCACACGAAGGTAAATGTTCAAATAATCAAACCTATTCAAACACCGAATTTGTTACTTTATGCAGAGACGGACCTTTCATATGTTTAGAAGAAAAATCGATAAATGCTTGAGGTTACACCTATGTAGCTATGGAAAATCAATTAGTCCGACTATCTTATGAGTGGACTAGAGCATATCACTAAGAAATCTCTTTCACAGGTAAGTTTGTACAGTTTTCATTTTTATTTTTATTTTTATTTTTAACCTTTTGATAATAAACGCAAATTTATTCGCTATAAAGTATTAAATTGGTATTCGATAAAATTAGGTCTTGCGACCGAAATTATTGATATCATACAAAAATTTATTACATCACTGCGAAATTTAACGTTTATTCTTAAGGTATAAATATCTTTAATCAATCAACCCAAAATATTTAAAAAATTTGTCATGAGTTAAACTAGGTTATGGAACCGAAATTACTTTACCGAAAAGAGGGGCGTATGTTTTTGATAATATTTGATTAATTAAACTGGAATAAAATCCAAAAAGATTTTTAATTTTATTTTTACCATGTTTTTAAAATTAATATATAAATATTAAATTAATATTGTAAACTTCTTTAAAATTGTAAATATTTGAAAAACTAATATTTTTAATATAAGTTTGTATATATAAAAACAAAAATATAATATAAGTTTGGTGTGAATTTTTAATTTTAATTTTATGCATTTTAAATTTAAGTTTGGTGTGAATTTAAAAACAAAAATTTACTTTATTTCGCTAAGTTAAAAATATGATTTTTAAAATTCGTCGTAAGTTGAAGACTAGGTCATTGAACCGAAATTGCTTTACCCGAGGGAGGGACGAGAACTTTTATTATCATTATTTTTAATCTTATTGAAATAAAGTATGCCAAAAACATAAAAAAAAAGCCAAAAATCTTTGCTTTTAAAAACCGCGCTTAAAAATGACAAATTTTAAAATTTTTGTCGAGGGACAGACTAGGACATCGTTCCGAAACACCCTCATCCTAAAAAGAAACAAATTTTTCAAAATTTAATTTAATTTATGTTTTACTAGTATAAGGTTTTAATTTAAAAAAAAAAAAAAACCACCGCGACTCGCGGAGGTTTAAATGGCCCCACCACCGCACTCACGGAGGTAAAAAAACCCAGAAAAAAATATAACTGGTCGAACAGACCAGTTTCTTCACCACAATACCCATTTTTCACGAAAAACCCACGAAAAAATCGCCCAAATTCGCAATTTTTCACCATAAATCGTCAAATTTGTTGCTAAAATCACAATGAGGAGACTATTATCAAGGAATTACTCAAGGAAATCGGTAAATTTCTACACCTAAACACCATTTAATCCGAATTTTTAGTGTTCTTGAACAATTTTATGCCTAATTCGATTTTGATGCTTTCTAGTGTAATAATGCTTCAATTGTTTGTGTATTATGCTTGTATAACCTAGATTGACGCTATTTAACATGATTAGAAGCTTTGAACTTCAATTTTTGAATAATCTATGGTTTGTGTTCTTGAGCAAAATTAGGGCTTTTTGATATAAACAGGTTATGGCCGAATTTTGTTGTTAGTTTATGCTAAATTGAGTAGTGTAACATGTTTAGGTTGCTAAATGATCAAAAATTTGATCCTAAACATGATTTATGAAGATCAAAGTGGACTTTTTGAACCAAAATTGCATAAACTTGATTTAATTGATATAAATGCCATGAGGAACTTGTTTAATTGTTATAATGATTATTTTTGACATGTTTTGGAAGTTAAATGCGAAGAAACTTTGTATACATTTTTGTAAAAGTATATTTGTAAAAATGTAGAATTGTTAATATTTTGAAAATGTGTATAGAGTTTAATATGGATTAAACATGTCATTGTAATTGTTTAGATTTATGATTTTGCTAAATCTAATGCATATTTGGATGCACAAAAATTGTGTTTATTTTGCAGACTGAAAGGGGTGAATCTTCATCCCAGGCTCGCAATGCTCCTCCGAAAGATGCAAATCAACAGAAAATTAATAACCAATACCGACAAGATATGCCTCACCCAATTGTTTCATATTCAAACATTCATGAGGCAGATTTACATCCGAATTTGAGATTTGATAGATATTGGATAGACTATCCAAAATATCAAAAGAACCTGCACAACCTTGTGTATAATAATGTTGAGGTACCCAGAATTATAGATTGGGCACCATTAGAGGTAGTGGAATTGGCCGAGCCAATCAGGGAATTACTTACTCAAAGGTATGGTAATTCTACTTTTAGTGATTGGGTACATTTATTCAACATGCGTAGACCTGTATATAGAGAATGGTGTATAGAGTTATTGTGTACTATTGAGATAAATGATCGGGTAGATACTTTAACCGATCGTAGTTTTATTAGATTTTTATTAGGAGGAGAGGTGCGCCATATGTCCTTACTAGACATGGCTCGGGCTTTAGGTATATATAGGCCCGAGGAGCTAGCATCTTATGATTGCCAGAGGTTAATAGTTTATGGTAGGAGGGTGGATGAGAATTTTGATATAAATGACGTATGGAGTAGGATGACTAGCCATCGCCGATTCCAGGGGGATTATACTCTTATCTTGATATTGATAGAGCTGAATTAAGAGTAATCCATAGGTTTTTAGCCAATTCGATTACACAACGAGGTAAGAATAAGGAAAAGGTAAATGAACAGGATTTATTTTACCACATGTGTATTCGAGACCCACATAGCACTGTAAGTATACCTTTTTGTGTAGGTTATTATTTATTGACTATGGTTAGGGGTATGAGGCGTGGTAGCATAATAGGAGGTGGTATATTTATTACTTTAATTGCTGAATATCTCGGTGTGGATAGAAGTCGGGGGGGATTATTAATGGCAGAACCCGAACCCCGCGATAGAATAGATTTGTGTGTTTATCATGGTGCTAAGGTCTTAAAGAAACGAAACAACGCTGCAGCACGTTATGATGGCAGGCATCCACAGGTTGAGAGAGATCAGCAGCAAGGTCAACCGGGAGGGGGTAATCCAACGACGGAAATGCAAATTTTTATGGCTCGACACGAGTATGAAATGGCTAGACAAAAAGCATTTAAAGATTGGCACTATCATCAAAGCCAAATCATAAGCCATTGTACACACGTAGGTAGAGACTACATTCCTACCGTTATGCCCGAATTTGCTTCTTGGACTTTAGAGAGCCGACCACCATATCCTACATATGACCCGGCCCAAGCATTTTACAGCATCTATGTATACGCTTGGGACCCATACTGGAACCATCCTTCTCATCTGTAATTTTCTATTTTTGTTTATTTTATTGTAATGTTACTAATTCTTAATTTTCTTATTTCTTATTTCTTATTTTATTATTATAATAGCTTTTATAATTTTCTAACTTTATTAGATTTTAATAATTTTTGAATGTGGTGTGAAAACCCAACTTCAAAAATATGTATATATGTGTTTGTAGTTTATCTCATGTACAAAACAGGATAAAACAGCGCATTTTCAAAGACTGGCATTAAGTTCAGCAAAAGCTATTAATTTTGACGACAAAACGAAAAACAAATGTGATGTACCAACAGACATAATGAACAAATGATATGCACCATTTATCATTCAGCAAACAAACGCCAATATGTTTGGAAACTTTGGTAAAATTTAATCATTTTTCTACGCTAATCACCCTCAATAATTTAAATTGTTACTGATTTCTTGCAAATGAGGGCATTGCAAGATCTTAAGTGTGGGAAGGGGTTAAATTCTTTCGGATTTTTAAAATTTTTAACTTAAACACTTGGTTATCATTAAAAATACTAGTAACGTAGTAGTTGTATTAGAATCTAGTGCTCTCTGATAATAAAGAACAGCCCTAGTCTTATATACTGACTACCCACTTCTAGTAAAAAAATTTCAAAATTTTCAATTAAATGAACTCAAAATCATGTTTATACATATTTATGAATGATAAAACTAGGTGTTAACACCGAAATTATTGTTACCTCGGAAAGGACATAAATTGAGAAACAAACCAAAATGTTAGAATTCATTTAAAATGGAATAGAGGACAATAAAAAGGCAAATAAAAGAAAATAAAAGCCAAGTGTGGGAAAATTTACCAAGTTATTTTAAACATATGTCACATATTTCTGTAACAAATAATTGAAGATACTTTTGCTTTAGACTAAACTAAACAGTTTTACCCGATTTACTGTAAGAAAGATGGATCTACATGATGAATCAATTCCATCATTAAAAGGAAGTAAAGTCTTCCGAAAAAGAAACGCGCTTCTTGATTTAGGTCATGAAGTTGTCGTCCAGACCAGCTGTAGGTTGACGAAAAATCTAGAAAAGTCATCTCTAAAATCAGCAGGAAATCCACGGACCTCAGCATCAAACAGGGTCGCCAAGTGGTCAGACTTATCCTAACCATAAGAGGATCTGTCTTGTAAAATGGGGAGGACGCCGTGCAAATTAGCTTGATAAGACTAATGAATCAGACCCCCAGAAAGGATAATCTCCTTACAAGATCAAAAATCAGCTTTTAAGCCTGATATTACTCAATACTAGAGATTGACCTTAAAGATTGAGAATTACAAACTCATGGAATTCGATGATATCTAAACTCGAGCTTGAACGAGAAAATATTTTGATCAAAATTACAAACCGATTTGTTTTCTGAAAACCCATTTCAATGCGTTCATTACCATTGAACGTAAAATCCTAGGAATTCACCTGGAATTCATTAGGTCACCTGAACCAAATCGGGTGTCAACTGTAAGAACGGTGGTTGCATAGCATGGTCAAAGACAGGACCTTGTGCCAGACCGGAAAATTATAAAGGTAAGCTTTACTATTTCTCCTACAAAGGATAGTAATTGCGTCCTACACGTTATAGACCATAATTAAAAGCATGTCAGGGGACATTGCTTTAACAGTTGCTTGTTCAACGCTTTCCTTTACAACCGGACGGTAGTTTACCGAAAGGTAATATATGGAACAAGTATACTGGACGTGTTACTTTCCCAATACAAGGTTAGCAAGTGGGTGACACAAAACTACAAGTTTTGAGCTAAAATTTTAGATATCATTAACCCACCAAACCCACAAAAATATTTTGCAAACATCGGTGAAGGGTTATTCCGGAAAACTTATCTAGGGTAAAAACTAGATTGAATTTTCAAAAAGATCAAATGTTTTCATAAAGATCCAATTTCCTTAAAGGATCTAAATTTTATAGTCACGTGGGACTGTAAACCATAACGTTACTACCATTGTTCATACCGCCGTATAGAAATCACTGATGTACAAAGTATGAAGAATAAAGAAGTGATTCTAGTATATTTCAAGACTATATTGCTTGAGAACAAGCAACGCTCAAGTGTGGGAATATTTGATAATGCTAAAAACGAACATATATTTCATAGCATTATCCCTCAAGAAAGACAAGTTTTTAGTTGCAGTTGTCCTATTTACAAGGAATATTCGTTTAAATATTAAAAGGTGAAGACAAAAGGCAGATTCGACGAATTGAAGACGCAAACGACCAAAAAGCTCAAAAGTACAAAGTACAATCAAAGTGGTTCCAATTATTGATGAGAAACGTCTCAAAATTACAAGAGTACAAACCGCAAAACGCAAAGTACAAGATATTAAATTATACGCAAGGACGTTCAAAAATCCGGAACCGGGACCAGAGTCAACTCTCAATGCTCAACGCAACGGACTAAAAATTACAAGTCAAATATGCACATGAATATAATATAATATATAATTAATTCTTAAAATTATTATATATATTATATTATATTATAAAAACCGTCGGAAAGATAGGAGCCAAGCTTGTGTGAGCTGGAATCCATAGCTCCGCACTCGTGGAGCTTATAAAGGCAACAACCACCGCACTCGCGGAGGTCAAACAGTAAACGTGGGCCTATAAAAGGCCGAGCATTCGGCCGATTTTTACATATCTTTTTCTCATTCATCATACGTAAAATATTATATATATTATAATTTTAATTTTAATTTTAATTTTAATTCTAATAATAAGGGTATGTTAGCGAATGTTGTAAGGGTGTAAGTCAAAATTCTGTCCGTGTAACACTACGCGATAAATAATCAATGTAAGCTATGTTCTCCTTTTTAAATTAATGTCTCGTACTTAAGTTATTATTATGCTTATTTGAGCTGAAGTAATCATGATGTTAGGCTAAATACTAAAATTGGGTAATTGGGCTTTGTACCATAGTTGGGGTTTGGACAAAAGAACGACACTTGTGAAAATTAGACTATGGGCTATTAATGGGCTTTATATTTGTTTAACTAAATGATAGTTTGTTAATTTTAATATAAAGATTTACAATTGGACATACCTATAAATAACCATATACACTCGATCGGACACGATGAGCGGGATATTTATATGTACGAATAATCGTTCATTTAACCGGACACGGGAATGGATTAATAGTCACTAGAATTATTAAAACAGGGGTGAAATTATGTACAAGGACACTTGGCATAATTGATAACAAAGTATTAAAACCTTGGGTTACACGCAGTCGATAACCTGGTGTAATTATTAAACAAAGTATTAAAACCTTGTTACAGTTTAAGTCCCCAATTAGTTGGAATATTTGACTTCGGGTATAAGGATAATTTGACGAGGATACTCGAACTTTATATTTATGACTGATGGACTGTTATGGACAAAAACCAGACGGACATATTAAATAATCCAGGACAAAGGACAATTAACCCATGGGCATAAAACTAAAATCAACGCGTCAAACATCATGATTACGGAAGTTTAAATAAGCATAATTCCTTTATTTTCATATTTAATTGCACTTTTAATTATCGCACTTTTATTTATTTTCATTTTATTTAATTGCACTTTTAATTGTCGTTCTCTTAAATTATCACAATTTTATTTTATCGCAATTTTATTTATCGCAATTTCATTATCGTTATTTACTTTACACTTTAAATTAAGTTATATTTATTTTTAATATTTTACATTAGGTTTTAACTGCGACTAGAGTTTTAAAATCGGCAAACCGGTCATTAAACGGTAAAAACCCCCTTTTATAATAATTATATTACTTATATAAATATATTTGTATTTTTACAATTAAAACTAATATAGCATTGAACTAGTTTAAGTCTCCCTGTGGAACGAACCGGACATACTAAAAACTACACTACTGTACGATTAGGTACACTGCCATAAGTGTTGTAGCAAGGTTTAGGTATATCCATTCTATAAATAAATAAATATCTTGTGTAAAATTGTATCGTATTTAATAGTTTTTCCTAGTAAAATATACACTATTTCATATACACCTCGCATAACATCAAGTATTTTGGTTTTTTTTTTTAAACTTTATATATTTTTTAACAAACTCTTTTTGTATTTTTATATTTTAAAAAAAACTTGTATTTTTATACGAAGGAATTAATAAAAACTTTTACAAAATTATATTATTATTGTTATTTTTTTTATCATTAGCGTTGCGATTTCGGCGTTAAAGTTTCCCGGCAGCAGCGCCAAAAATACTTGATGTTATGCGAGGTGTATATGAAATAGTGTATATTTTACTAGGAAAAACTATTAAATACGATACAATTTTACACAAGATATTTATTTATTTATAAAATGGATATACCTAAACCTTGCTAAAACACTTATAGGCAGTGTACCTAATCGTACAGTATTGTAGTTTTTAGTAAGTCCGGTTCGTTCCACAGGGAGACTTAAACTAGTTCAACGCTATATTAATTTTAATTGTAAAAATACAAATATATTTACATAAGTAATATAATTATTATAAAAGGGGGTTTTAACGTTTAATGATCGGTTTGTCGATTTTAAAACTCTAGTCGCAGTTAAAACCTAATATAAAATATTAAAAATAAATATAACTTAATTTAAAGTGTAAAGTAAATAACGATAATGAAATTGCGATAAATAAAATTGCGATAAAATAAAATTGCGATAATTTAAGAGAACGACAATTAAAAGTGCAATTAAATAAAATGACAATAAATAAAAGTGCGATAATTAAAAGTGCAATTAAATATGAAAATAAAGGAATTATGCTTATTTAAACTTCCGTAATCATGATGTTTGACGCGTTGATTTTAGTTTTATGCCCATGGGTTAATTGTCCTTTGTCCTGGATTATTTAATATGTCCGTCTGGTTTTGTCCATAACAGTCCATCAGTCATAAATATAAAGTGTGAGTATTCTCGTTAAATTATCCTTATACCCGAAGTCAAATATTCCAACTAATTGGGGACTTAAATTGTAACAAGGTTTTAATACTTTGTTTAATAATTACACCAGGTTATCGACTGCGTGTAACCCAAGGTTTTAATACTTTGTTATCAATTATGCCAAGTGTCCTTGTACATAATTTCACCCCTGTTTTAATAATTCTAGTGACTATTAATCTATTCCCGTGTCCGGTTAAATGAACGATTATTCGTACATATAAATATCCCGCTCATCGTGTCCGATCGAGTGTATATGGTTATTTATAGGTACGTCCAATTGTAAATCTTTATATTAAAATTAACAAACTATCATTTAGTTAAACAAATATAAAGCCCATTAATAGCCCATAGTCTAATTTCCACAAGTGTCGTTCTTTTGTCCAAACCCCAATTATGGTACAAAGCCCAATTACCCAATTTTAGTATATAGCTCAACATCATGATTACTTCGTTTTAAATAAGCATAATAATAACTTAGCTACGAGACATTAAATTAAAAAGGTTGAACATAACTTACAATGATTAAAAATAGCGTAGCGTTACACGGACAGAATTTCAACTTACACCCTTACAACATTCGCTAACATACCCTTATTATTAGAATTAAAATTAAAATTAAAATTATAATATATATATATATATATATATATATATATATATATATATATTACGTATGATGAATGAGAAAAAGATATGTAAAAATCGGCCGAATGCTCGACCTTTTATAGGCCCACGTTTACTGTTTGACCTCCGCGAGTGCGGTGGTTGTTGCCTTTATAAGCTCCGCGAGTGCGGAGCTGTGGATTCCAGCTCACACAAGCTTGGCTCCTAGCTTGCCGACGGTTTTTATAATATAATATAATATATATATTAATTTTAAGAATTAATTATATATTATATTATATTCATGTGCATAGTTGACTTGTAATTTTTAGTCCGTTGCGTCGAGCGTTGAGAGTTGACTCTGGTCCCGGTTCCGGATTTTTGAACGTCCTTGCGTATAATTTAATATCTTGTACTTTGCATTTTGCGGCTTGTACTCTTGTAATTTTGAGACGTTTCTCATCAATAATTGGAACCACTTTGATTGTACTTTATACTTTTGAGCTTTTTGGTAGTTTGCGTCTTCAATTCGTCGAATCTGCCTTTTGTCTTTACCTTTTAATATTTAAACGAATATTCCTTGTAAATAGGACAACTGCAACTAAAAGCTTGTCTTTCTTGAGGGATAATGCTATGAAATATATGTTCGTTTTTAGCATTATCAACTATCATTTTAACAAAAATTATCATTTTAATAGAAATGTCATTGTTATTATAAAATATCACTATTATTATCATTTTAAATAAAATTATTATTTTAAAGATAATATTAAAAAGTGTCGTAAATATTAAAGTTTTCATAATTAGAATTATCATTTTTATCATAATGTCATCTTAGTAATTATAAATATTGATATTTTTATTAATAAAATAATAATAATTATTATTAGAAAATAATACAATTTTTACTTACTATTATCATAGATATTATTTTATCAAATAAATATGTAATACAAACATATTTTACTACGGGTAATAAAATTACTTTAATTATACCTATCATATTATCTTTATAATATTAAATGAACTCTATAAATTTTATTACTTAATATATATAAAAGTATATTTTATTATATAAATTTTATTATAAAATGTTATTTATAAATAAATTATATTATTTACTCTAATAAATCTTTTAAAAATATTTAAAAATATAAAACGACGATATTTAAAATATATTATAATCATGTATAAATTTTGGAAATCATTTTGAGTCAAATTGACTTTTGTTGATTTTGTTGCATATTAGTCTCGAGCATTAGGATTGTGGTACACTATGATCTGACCTAATTGTTAGACAAATATTGACCAACATATAAATATATATAATTAATTTAGGTTCGTGAATCCGAGGCCAACCTTGAACTTGTTCATTGACGTTATATGTATTTTTACTACGAAATACAGTATGGTGAGTTTCATTTGCCTTTTTACCCTTTATATTTTTGGGCTGAGAATACATGCGCAATTTTTATAAATGTTTTACGAAATAGATACAAGTAATTGAAACTACATTATATGGGTGAATGATCGAAGCCGAATATGCCCCTTTTGCTTGGTAACCTAAGAATTAGTAAAGTGATCTACTAATTGACGCGAATCCTAAAGATATATCTATTGGGCCTAACGAACCTCATCCATGGTTGCGGATGCTTTAGTACTTCGATGTTGTTTTTATCATGTCCGAAGGATTTTCCGAAATGATAGGGGATATTCTTATATGCATCTTGTTAATGTCGGTTACCAGGTGTTCACCATATGAATGATTTTTGTCTCTATGCATGGGACGTATATTTATGAGAACTGGAAATGAAATTCTTGTGGTCTATTAAAATGATGAAAATGAATGATTATGATAAACTAATGAACTCACCAACCTTTTGGTTGACACTTTAAAGCATGTTTTTTCTCACGTATTAAAGAAATCTTCCGCTGTGCATTAGCTCATTTTAAAGATATTACTTGGAATCATTCATGGAATATTTCAAAAGACGTTGCATTCAAGTCGTTGAGTTCAATAGAGATTATTATTAAGTAAATGACAAATTAGGTCATTTATGGTTGATATTATGAAATGGTATGCATGCCTGTCAACTTTCGTTGTAAATAAAGTTTGTCTTTTAAAAACGAATGCAATGTTTGTAAAATGTATCATATAGAGGTCAAATACCTCGCGATGTAATCAACTATTGTGAATCGTTTATAATATATATGAACGGGTCCTTTCAGTTGGTATCAGAGCGGTGGTCTTAGCGAACCAGGTCTGCATTAGTGTGTCTAACTGATAAGTCGTTAGGATGCATTAGTGAGTCTGGACTTCGACCGTGTCTGCATGTCAAAAGTTTTGCTTATCATTTCTAGTCGGAAATCATCTGCTTATCATCCTTAGGAAATTACCTGCTTATCATTATTAGTCTAGACACGTCTTGCTACATTAATTGCATGAGTAGTATATAGACAAAATTCATATCTTAGCGTATCTGCTAAATCATATCTTATCGTATCTGTTACTTTAAACTTTGCCTGATATATTCCGTAAATTCCTCCGTAATCTACGAAATCTTTTGTTCTATATATATAGATATTCTATATAATTAGAATACCATCCGATAGCCAGAAATCACTTCATATCAAAAAATCCTTTATTTGATCGTACGAAATGGAATTTGTCGTTAGTTCAAGTTCCTCGGATTTCGAAATGGAATCCCACTCAAGCTCCGAAAGCAGTGTGACCGGAATGGATCAACCAATTAGCCATCATCTATTCTGGATGAATTGGGGATGGGTTCGTAGCCTCCTCAATCATTGGAGACAAGAAGAAGGCGATCCTTTTCATCCACCACATTGCCCTCTTGGCGAAGAACCTGAAGCACTTACCGGCGAACCTGTTCGAGACACCATTTTCTCTCTCATTTCCAGAGTATCTCGTCACGATTACATACTACATCAAATTCTAGATTTTATTTATTCACTCTTCCGAATCGACAATCACCCCGGTGTAATAGAAGAAGTCAACGAGCTTCGCACTCGGGTAGTGGCTCTGGAGAATATGGTGCAAAGGTTACAAACACCAGTAGCAGCACCAGCAGCATAAATAGTACTACTATCAGCAACACCAACAGTACCATCACCACCATCAACAACAACATCGGCATCTCACACCGCAACATCACAATCTGTACCTCAAGCATCAACGTCATACGCACCATAGATACCAATGAGTACCAACAACAATAACTAATGAAATATTAATTCATAACTTCATTGGAGAAACATTCCGCGGTGATTATGTAATCTCTAAAGTCTTAGAGATTATCTAATATGGCCCTAACCATAAGTCAGTTAAGCGAACCAAAATGATAGAAGGAAGAGTAGAAAACCTGACAAAAATGGTGTGTGGTTAACAAGCTAAACTTGTTTTACCAACAGCATCAACAGTACCGTCAGCGTCACCAACATCGTCAGTTCAGTCAGCATCAGAATCAACAACACCTATAACATCACAAACTCCGTCAGTTCAAGAATCACTGTGGACATCATTACGAATCAATGACGCGTATATTGTATCAACGAGTTATGAAGAATTAACTCATTCCCTCTGAAGAAATTATATGTATATTATATATATATATATATATATATATATATATATATATATATACATATACATATATATATATATATATATATATACATATATACATATATATATATATTGAAATAAAAATAAATCTTTCCGTGCTAAGCTATTGTGTGTGAATCTTAACTACTCGGTTAATTCATATTATAAATATGCAATAATGTACGTCCTTCGCCCGCAACTTAACCATTGTTAACTACAATATCTGTCTCAATTCAACAAATTCCAATTTATAATAAATCAAGTATATATTTGATTTTACACTTTCATCATCGAATGTACCCAAAACTTTTCAGATACCATCATTTTTACTTTGCGAAGTTCACAAGAATTTAACAAAAATCAACATCACGCCTCAACAAATAACGAAGTATTGATTCATAATTTCAATATTATTGAAGAAATACTTATGTAATCTCTAAAGCCTTCAAGGGATTATTCAATTCTAGTTCCAACCGTAAATCGAATGAGTTTAATTTAGTATTAACTCATTAAAATCTATGTTACATCTGAAGTGAATATATACATATATATGTTCATAAAGAATGTAATAAAATTCTTTTGTACAAAATATTAATTGTGAAATTTTTTTTAACGGGTAGGTAATACCCGATATATATATATATATATATATATATATATATATATATTCACAATTAATATGTTACATTCTTCGAATCTGATTAAGCAAATTATCAACTATACTTCCTACTTTCACAATAATATATATTCTTTCATATAAATCAAAACAACCATACTCATTCAAACCTAATTACATATTCTGAGTTTGAAACCTCAGAATTCAATTCGAGATATAACAGGTATCATCACTTTTAGATTCCTACATCTTTCAAAGCTATACTTTGACTTCAAAACTGTGTTAGAACATCAAATGTATATTAACGATTACAATCTGTGTTCAAACCCTTCAAAAATTTCTAAAGATGAGCAATCGAGATGATGATCCAACCACATATTACCCACAGTTATGTACTTAAAAAGCTCTCAAAACCAAAGTCATAATTCAACACATATCTGTGTCAAATCCTTTGGCATTTATTAGCAAAAATGACTTTTCAATTCCTTTCCAAAGTAGTCAGTTTTGTCACAGCTCCAGCAAGTCAACTTCGACTCTTCATTCGACACAACCTTATTATAACCCTGAGATATATGCGTGCTCTTTTATTGTTACTGGGGAACCTTTCATATTCCACCACATTAGCAATAAACTTATTCACAACTTCACTGATCTTTGACCTTCCGAAGAATCATTATATTTACCAAAACCCCATCATTTACTCATTCGCATCTTGTAACAAGAATTGCCATACGAATCATCGGGAATTAGCAATCAGTATTTTGAAATCTCGTAGCATGTCTAAGCCAACAGTTATATGTGTATATATAACGTCTATCTTCTGAACTTAATTTGAATGTGAAGTTCTGAAAAACACTCCGAACTACGAATTGGTTCTCCGAAAATGGAAAAAATACTGATGAAGCAGCAAAAACTATAAACGACTTTAACAGTAAAAGTTTGATGATAATGAATAATTGTGTTGGCAAAGCGCAGAAAAAGAGAAGTCTTGGAACTGGAAACCGGATTGAGCAAAGTATGAAGGAGGCTGTAGATAAATCACAAAGACTGAACCTGACTTCAAAGAATCTAAATGATTCAGTACCTGCTGAAGTCATTAACGAATACCTTGCTCCTGACTCTAAACCCCTGCGGACAATATTCTTCATCATCCTCTGATATTAGAAATTCTAAGATATTATCGTATCTTTCATTATAAATATCCTCCATATTTCTGAAGATATTTTCATAATTATTCTTATCTGAAATCATTTATCTCCGCGCGTTATCTGTGTTACATCATAAAAGAAACTATTTTAGTTTCTAAATTCTGAAACCTTCGAGTTTAAAATAAGAATATTTTTGAAGTAGTATTAGGAACTGAAGCATGAATTAGTATAATATAATGACACTTGATCAACGTGATTATATTACATTAATTCATGCTGAGTTTCTAAATGGAACGTGATGATTCACAGATCATAACATCATCATGTGCCATGTTATACGACTCTTGTATTCTATTTAACCTATAAAATATCAAGAAAATATTTCTTGATAATTCGGCCTTTTCCGAGGTATTCTGGTAATTTGACAAGTCAAGATTTTGCCATTACAATTTCCTTCCTAGAACATTAACAATGTTCATCCCGAAATTCATATCTGCGAATTGTGTACCATTACAAGCGGTACTTAATCGCAAGAAGAAGAAACGAAAGGACAAAGCTCTGAAACAGAAATTGGGGTATAAATCGCAGCAAATAAAAGAAAACATTAACTGGGGATGACAATGATTATAGAAGACAGAAGCAGGGACATCGAAGTATAAGGGAAGATATAAAACCCAACAACAATGTAGAAATTACAAACCATATATATCGATGCAAATAGCAATATAAATACATGGGAGAACTAAAAACACTATAAACCCAAGGGTATAGTAAAAGTAAATAGATTCTTCCGGCGGCAGATGAAAAAGAAGAATGACAGATATGAAGGTAAGGAGTATATCAAGAATCAGAACTGGATGGAGCATATTGACAAATACTTTAAAGTATGAGCTGAGGGAGAAAGAAGAGAAGGTGTGAGTTGTAAGAAAACGAAGGGAGTGGATTTATAGTAAAATATCCGACAGAGCAATCAAAAAGGATGATCGCATTTAAAACAGATCCGAAATTTCCTTAATCAAATCTTATTACTAAGATCTTCTCCATATATCTTGAACTTCGGAAATCAACCTATCTACGTCAAAAAATATGACGAATCTATACCTACTCATTTTCACTCTTTTGGTAATAGCTTCACTCGTACTCTTCACAAAATCAAATGGTTTTATCCATATTATCCATATTACTCAATGATGATAAAACCCTAATCTTCAGCTTATATGCGTCATGAAAACATACTTATTGTCAGCCATGACCATCCCAATCAAATTTCGGGACGAAATTTCTTTAACGGGTAGGTACTGTGACAACCCGGAAATTTCCGACCAAATTTAAACTTTAATCTTTATATATTCCCGACACGATAAGCAAAGTTTGTAAGTTGAATCTCAAGAATTTTAAACTGTGTTCATATACTCATTTAACCTCGACCAAATTCCAATGATTCACGAACCATTATATGAACGAACATGATTATATATGTATATGTGTATATATTATAACTTAAAAACATTAACAAAGTATTAGACGTATAATACTTTATATAAACGCATTTGTTTCAAAATATATTCTAATAGTGATCAATGGAATTAAAAGATGATATCAAATGATTGAATTATTAGATACATTGAATTATAATTACGAGTCCCTATTAGGAGGTCCACTTTGATTTAGGAAACCTTTCCCTTTTAACCATATTCGGAAAAATGGTAAAGTGATTTATTAGAAAGAACAAAAGTGTCAATTAACAGGAACTAGACAAGGGTTAGTGGAGATTCCCGTTTGATTTTCAATTTATGCTTTACAATAATTGTCTCGTGACTTTTGATAAGATAAACTATTAAACTTGTATATTAATAAACGTGGAAGTAAGATTGTAGAATATAGATAACTTAGAAGATGGATATCGACAAGTTAAGTAAATTAACGTTTTACATTAAAATGATTTTATATGTTTATCTAACCTTTAGACGTTATATCACGTTGCACCAACAAACGTTAAGAACTTGAAACCTATGAAAAGTATATTTAATTTTATTTCTCTAAAATGTTTTACGATATAACAACCTCTACTAATATAACTTTTTAGTAAAATGATTCTTAAAAATACTTAGTTTTGGAAAACAAAGTTTTTATATTTATTTAATATTGTTTCAAATGTACAAAAACATTTTTTTTAGAACTTTATTAGTGAAACATCTTATAAGATAAATTGTTCACAAGTTTTAAAATTCAAGCAGCCCACGTTTTAAATGAATTGTGACCAGTATTTGACGGCCATACGATCGCATGGCCAGCATGAAGAAAACTCATGCGATCGCATGAGCCGAAAAGTCTGGCCACATCTATAAATTTTGCGTGTTTTGGCCGAAAATATCACACAATAATTCAATCTCTCTCTCTCACGATATATATATATATATATATATATATATATATATATATATATATATATATATATATATATATATATATATATATAATTTATAATTTTAATTTAAGATTAATAATAATAAGGTTATGTTAGCGAATGTTGTAAGTGTGTAAGTCGAAATTTTGTCCGTGTAACGCTACGTTATTATTAATCATTGTAAGTTATGTTCAACCTTTTTAAATTAATGTCTCGTAGCTAAGTTATTATTATTCTTATTTAAATTGAAGTAATCGTGATGTTGGGCTAAAATATTAAGACGGGGTAATTGGGCTTTGTACCATAATTGGGGTTTGGAAAAAAGGACGACACTTGTGGAAATTGGACTATGGGCTATTAATGGGCTTTATATTTTTTTTAATTGAATGATAGTTCGTTAATTTAATATAAAGATTTACAATTGGACGTAATTATAAATAACCACATACACTCGATCGGACACGATGGGCGGGATATTTATAAGTACTAATAATCGTTCATTTGACCGGACACGGGAATGGATTAATAGTCAATGGACTCATTAAAACAGGGGTGAATTACATGCAAGGATACTTGGTGTAATTGATAATAAAGTATTAAAACCCTATTACAGTTTAAGTCCCCAATTAGTTGGAATATTTGACTTCGGATATAAGGATAATTTGACGAGGACACTCGCACTTTATATTTATGACTGATGGACTGTTATGGACAAAAACCAGATGGACATATCGAATAATCCAGGACAAAGGACAATTAACCCATGGTACTAAACTTAAATCAACACGTCAAACATCATGATTACGGAAGTTTAAATAAGCATAATTCCTTTATTTCATATTTCATCACACTTTCATTTATCGTCAATTTATTTATCCTACTTTTTAATTATCGCACTATAAATTTTTGCACTTTTATTATCGTCATTTAATTTACGCTTTAAATTAAGTTATATTTATTTTTAATATTTTACATTAGGTTTTAACTGCGACTTAAGACATAAAATCGACAAACCGATCATTAAACGGTAAAAACCCCCTTTTATAATAATAAACTACTTATATATATATATATTTATATATACACAAATATAGTTTTTAAAAATATAGCGTTAAACCTGGCTAGTTCCCTGTGGACTAACCGGACTTACTAAAAACTACACTACTGTACGATTAGGTACACTGCCTATAAGTGTTGTAGCAAGGTTTAGGTATATCCACTCT
Source organism: Rutidosis leptorrhynchoides (assembly GCF_046630445.1). NCBI lineage: Eukaryota > Viridiplantae > Streptophyta > Magnoliopsida > Asterales > Asteraceae > Rutidosis > Rutidosis leptorrhynchoides. The sequence goes on along the minus strand of NC_092334.1, from coordinate 38,649,850 downwards.
ATAAATAAATAAATAACTTGTGTAAAATTGTATCGTATTTAATAGTATTTCGTAGCAAAAATATAACTATTTCGTATACACCTCTACGCACATCAAGTATTTTTGGCGCCGCTGCCGGGGACTTCTAAAACGCCGGAAGCGAAACGCTATATATATATATATATATATAAAAGATTTTTATTAAGATTTAATTTCTTTTTGTAAAAATACGTTTTAAATATTAAAAATACAAAAATATAAAAAGAAAAACGAAATATATATATATTTTTAAGAGTTTGTTTAAAATATAAAGTTTTTCTATTTTTATTTTAGTTTTTAAAAATTAAGTTTTTATTCATTTTATATAAATAAATTAAAAACAGAAAAATAAAAAAAAGAGTAAAAGTAAACGGGCTACACTGTAGCAGCCCAACAATTGGCCTGGTACCCGAAGCCATGCGACCGCATGGATTTACAACACTCAGCTCATGCGATCGCATGAGCTGATTTGACAGGCCTGGTACATCAGCTAAATCGAATTAGGGTTTGATTTATATATAATTATTATTAATTAATTTAGATTAGGGTTTTGTTTTAATATTAATTAGTTTTAGTTTTATTTATTTTGTATTTTTAAGTTATAATTAGTTGTATTATTTATAAAATTAATACTTTTATAAAATAAATAATATAAAAATAATATTTTTATAAAAATTGTATTTTTATAACTTTAGGCCTATTTTTATATTTTGAATATTTTTAATCGTTAAAGCGTAATTTTATAATTTTTCGTTCGTAATTAGTTCGTAACTTAGTATTTTGCCGTAGTTATTTTATATTTCTAGATTTTTAGGCTTTGCCGTAAAATCCCTTAAGTGCTTTTTCTCTAGACTAAGATTTAGGTGCTTTAGAATTTTGCGACGCCATTTTAAGATTTTAGAACTTTTTAAGTTATTGCCGTTTTGGATATAGAATTCTTTTTAAGCTTTAATACCTTTAGACGTAAGTTTTAATTTATAGTTTTTAGAATTTTAAGTTTCGACGCTTTACTTTCTTTTTATTATTTTTTTTCTTTCGACGCTTATTTTCTTACTTTTGTTTTTCAACCTTTTGTTTTTCGACCCTTATTTTTCGATCTTTTATTTTTTTCGACATTTTTCGACGCACTCTTTTTCTTTCTTATTTCTCGACGCTCTAGTTTTTAGGACTTAGAATTTTCTCTATTTCTTCTCTAAAATTTCAAAATGAAAAATTATTTTAAGCGGTTAAATTGATAGACATCCAAAATTTTCTGATTCATAGTAATAGTTGGATTTGTTAGTGGCGAGTTGTGGGCTTCCGATTTAAAGGGTCCTGGCTACCTGTTGCATCTATTGGCTATTCGAAACGTGAGCAAAATCAGAAAAGTCTATTAATTTGATAACTTATATAATTTTTATTTTTTATAACTAATAGGATATTCAGTGAATGCACCGAGCAAAATGTTCACCATCTTTTATACTTTCACCACCTATAACTCGATCAAGACATCTAGCCAATATTGTCGCCGTTGATTTTTCTTTAGAATCGTCATCTAGTCGACCAAGTACTCCAATTCAAATTTTCGATAATCCATTTTTTGAACCCGACCTCACAATTGAGAATCCGGAGGATATTCAGGGACAATTCAGAGATCCTGAACCACTAATCATTCCTCCTGAACCACAAATCACTCATCCAGAGATTGTCGAGGAAGAAACCATTAAGTCAGAATCCTCTAGTGATTCAGATTCAACAAATTCAATGATGGAGAATCTGGAACCTCTAAGTATGGAAGACTGAATGAGAGCTAAACGCACTGGCCAAGGTCATGCAATTACTCAACTAGACATTAATGCACCAGATTATGAAATCAAAGGACAAATCCTACACATGGTAACTAATCAATGCCAATTTAGTGGTACGCCGAAGGAAGATCCAAACGAACATCTTCGTACCTTTAATAGGATTTGTACTCTATTTAAAATTAGAGAAGTGGAGGATGAACAGATATATCTCATGTTATTTCCCTGAACTTTAAAGGGAGAAGCCAAAGATTGGTTAGAATCGTTACCTGAATGGGCGATTGATACATGGGATATCATAGTTGAAAAATTTCTTAAATAATTCTTTCCGGCATCTAAAGCCGTAAGACTTCAAGGAGAAATTGTTACGTTCACACAAAAGCCAAATGAAACTCTATATGAGGCATGGACAAGATTTGGAAAGTTATTGAGAGGATGTCCGCAACATGGTTTAGACACTTATCAAATAGTACAAATATTCTACCAAGGATGCGACATCACTACAAGAAAAGACATCGATATAGCAGCTGGTGGTTCCATTATGAAGAAAACCGCAACTGAAGCTTACAAAATTATTGATAACACTGCTTCCCACTCACATGAGTGGCATCAAGAAAAATATATTGTTAGATCATCTAAAGCAGCTAGAGCCGATTCTAGCCATGACTTTGATTCCATTTTCGCAAAGATAGATGTGTCGAGAGACGAATGGAAAAGATGACTAAAGATATCCACTCAATACGAATTAGTTGTGAGCAGTGTAGAGGACCACATTTGACAAAAGATTGTCTCAGTATTGAACAAACAATGGAACAAAAAGAGAATGTTTCATATATAAACCAAAGGCCTGGAAATAATTATCAACCGCCAAGACCAATCTACAATTAAAATCAGAATTATAACCGAAATTTTCCATACAACAACCAACAAGGTCCTAGCAATCAACAAGGTCCTAGCAATCAACTAGTATCTAACAATACTTACAATCAGCAAAGACCTATTTTTCAAAACAAACCACCACAAACCGATGATAAAAAGCCAAATTTAGAAGATATGATGTCGAAGCTAGTTGAATCTCAAACTCAATTTTTCACATCTCAGAAACAAACCAATGAACAAAATGCTCAAGCATTTAGAAATCAACAACCTTCTATTCAAAATCTGGAATAAGAAGTAAGCAACCTAGCAAGGTTGATAGATGAAAGCAAACCGGGAAGTCTACCTAGCGATACAAATGCTAACCCCCGGAATGAAATGGCTAAAGCCATTAGCACAAGAAGTGGTATTACACTTAAACCACCTGAAATACCTGTAATTTCTGATGACACTATTCCTACTCCACAGGCACCACAATCTGAACAAGAAAAGGAAACAGAACCGGTAGTTGAAAAGGTTAATGAAGATAACACAGTTAAGGCAAAGCCTTATGTGAAACCATACCAACCACCACTTCCTTACCCGAGTAAAATGAGAAAAGAAAGACTTGAAGCCGAGCAATCCAAAATCTTGGATATGTTTAAACAAATAAATGTAAATCTTCCTTTCATTGATGTGATTTCAGGAATGCCTAGATATGCTAAATTTCTGAAAGATCTAATCACAAATAGAAAGAAAATGGAAGAACTCTTGGCTGTTACTATGAATGCTAATTGTTCTGCAGTGCTATTGAATAAGATAGCAGAAAAATTATCAGATCCAGGAAGTTTCACAATTCCATGTTTTCTGGGTAGTCTTAGTTCAATAGAAGCATTGGCAGATTTAGGTGCTAGTATAAATCTAATGCCGTATTCACTATACGCTAAACTAGACCTCGGAGAATTAAAACCAACACGAATAAGCATACAACTAGCGATCGATCAGTAAAATATCCTAGAGGGATAATGGAGAACATGCTAGTTAAAGTTGGTACTTTAGTATTTCCAGTAGATTTTGTTATTCTGGACATGGAAGAAGATTCTTGAGTTCCTCTCATATTAGGAAGACCATTCTTAAACACGACTAAAGCAATAATAGACGTGTTTGGTAAGAAACTGACCCTAAGTATAGAGGACGAGAGTGTTACCTTTTCTGTTGATAGAGCCATGCAATAACCGCAATCTGCAGATGATACATGTTATTATATTCAAACTATAGATTCACATGCAGAATTGTTAGAAGAATTTCCAGAATTACAAGGAACAGAAGAATGTTCTTTAGGAGAAGGAACTGAACTAATTGATGAAGCTAAAATGTTAGCCGCACTCATGGCTAATGAATATGAACCAACAACAGAAGAAATTCAAATGCTAAAAGAGGAAGACAGATATCGATACAAATCATCGATAGAAGAACCACCGACATTAGAGTTAAAGCCACTTCCAAACCATTTGGAATATGCTTATTTACATGGTGAATCTGAATTACTTGTAACAATATCGTCTTCTCTTACGAAAAATGAAAAATCTCAACTCATTTCTGTGCTAAAAGCTCATAAACCAGCTATTGCATGGAAGATTCATGATATTAAAGGTATAAGTCCTTCGTATTGCACACATAAAATCCTTATGGAAGAAGGTCATAAAACGTATGTGCAACGCCAACGAAGACTAAATCCTAATATGCAAGATGTTGTTAAGAAATAAATTATTAAACTGCTTGATGTAGGTTTAATTTATCCAATCTCTGATAGTCCATGGGTAAGCCCAGTTCAATGTGTACCTAAGAAGGGTGGCATGACTGTCATCACAAATGAAAAAAAATGAGCTTATTCCTACTAGGACTGTAACAGGATGGCGTGTTTGTATAGATTATAGAAAATTAAATGACGCCACCAGAAAAGATCACTTTCCCTTACCTTTCATTGATCAAATGTTAGAAAGATTAGCCGGAAATAGTTACTATTGTTTTCTTGACGGTTTTTCCGGATATTTTCAAATTCCAATAGCACCCGAGGACCAAGAGAAAACCACATTCACGTGCCCTTATGGTACTTTTGCTTATAAACGCATGCCATTTGGACTTTGAAACGCCCCTGCAACCTTTCAAAGGTGCATGATGGCAATTTTTCACGACATGATAGAAGAATGCATGGAAGTTTTCATGGATGACTTTTCAGTCTTCGGTGATACTTTTGAAACATGTCTAGTCAATCTTGAACGAATGCTTATTAGATGCGAACAATCAAATCTAGTACTTAATTGCGAAAAATGCCATTTCATGGTTAAAGAAGGCATCGTTCTTGGTCATAAAATTTCAAAGGAAGGAATTGAAGTGGATAGAGCTAAAGTAGATGTAATTGCTAAACTTTCACATCCCACCAATGTTAGAGGAGTTAGGAGTTTTCTAGGGCATGCCTGTTTTTATTGACGTTTCATAAAAGATTTTTCTAAAATTGCCACTCCTATGAATAAACTCCTAGAAAAGGATGCTCCATTCATCTTTTCAGATGAATGCATCAAATTTTTTAATATTCTTAAAGAAAAACTCACTAATGCGCCGATCATGATAACTCCAAATTGGAATTTACCATTTGAACTCATGTGCGATGCAAGTGATTTTGCAATGGGAGCCGTTTTAGAACAAATGATTGAAAAATGATTTCAACCTATTTATTACGCTAGTAAGACGTTACAAGGAGCACAAATAAATTACACAACTACTGAAAAAGAACTCCTTGCTATTGTATTTGCTTTTGACAAATTTCGTTCATATCTCGTTCTAGCTAAGACGGTGGTCTATACCGACCATTCTGCTCTTAGATACCTATTTTCAAAACAAGATGCCAAACCACAATTAATCCGTTGGATCTTACTCCTACAAGAGTTCGATATTGAAATTCGAGACAAAAAGGGAGCAGAAAATCTCGCCGCCGATCATCTTTCTCGTCTTAAAAATCCTGAATTAGAAGTTATAAATGAATCGGCCATACAAGATAACTTTTCTGATGAATATCTATTGAAGATAGATTATAGTGAAATTCCATGGTTTGCAGACTATGCAAACTACTTAGTATGTGGATTCCTTGAAAAAGGGTTGTCGTACCAAAAACGAAAGAAATTCTTTAGTGATATAAAACACTATTTTTAGGAAGATCCACATTTGTTTAAAAGTTGTCCCGATGGAATAATACTTCGATGTGTATTCGGGGATGAAGCCAGTCAAATCTTAAACCATTGTCACACATGACCAACAGGAGGACATTATGGGCCTCAACTCACAGCAAGAAAAGTTTACGATGCTAGATTCTATTGGCCTACAATTTTCAAACACGCACACCTTCTTTGTAAATCCTGCGATGCTTGTCAAAGGGCCGGAAAAATAAGTCAACGTGATAAAATGTCACAAAATGTCATTCAAGTATGTGAAGTATTTAACATTTGGGGTATTGACTTTATGGGTCCATTTCCAAAATCTCATAATAATCTCTACATTCTCGTTGCCATTGATTATGTATCTAAATGGGCGGAAGCACAAGCTCTCCAAACTAACGATGCACGAGTTGTAGTCAACTTCTTAAAACGTCTTTTTGCAAGGTTCGGAACACCGAAAGCTTTAATAAGTGATCGGGGTACTCATTTTTGTAACAATCAACTTGAGAAAGTTCTCAAAAGATATGGAGTAACTCATAAAATCTCAACCGCTTATCATCCACAAACAAGTGGACAAGTTGAAAATACCAACCGAGCATTAAAACGTATTCTAGAGAAAACCGAAGGATCAAATCCGAAGGAAAGGTCTATGAAATTGGAGGATGCACTCTGGGCTTTTAGAACAGCCTACAAAACTCCAATTGGAACCACACCTTTTAGACTCGTTTATGGAAAAGCATGTCATCTTCCATTAGAAATTGAACACGAAGCATTTTGGGCTTTGAAGACATGTAATCTTGATTTACATGAAGCCGGACATCTACGGTTAAGTCAATTAAACGAATTAGAAGAATTAATACATGAAGCATACGAAAATTCGTTAATCTATAAAGAAAGAACGAAGAAATGGCATGATAAAAGAATCAGAAGTTCAAAAGAATTTAAAGAATGAGACATAGTTCTTCTTTTCAATTCATGATTCAAGTTATTTCCTGGAAAATTGAAATCAAGATGGTCTGGACCATTCATAGTCAAAAGAGTTTTCCCTTACGGAACAGTAGAATTAATAAATTCAAATGGGATTGAATTTAAAGTTAATGGTCACAGAGTTAAACATTACATAGATAGTCCAATGGAAGTTGAAGATGAAGTTAATCACAATTTCGACACCACAGCTAACTAAGTGTGGGAAAATTCGAATCTTTTTAGGGTAATATGTATTTTTGTTAGAGTTAGATATTCTGTTTTCGTGTAGTTCTTGAGAATGGAATCCGAATGGTCTTTCCCTAGCAGACCCTAAAGAACTAGTCTTCTCCCTCCATTCTGAATTTTTATTTTTTTTAGGTTTTACGAGATGAAGAATTCCTTTGATTTGAACCATGGTATACTATTACACGCTATGATTACTAAACGTAATAATGACACACTCCCGAGTGAAGTGGTATCATTTATAAGAGGCAAAATGGACGAAGTGAGGAAAGAACTCAGAAAAGATCATCATAAGACATATTTTGGTAAAGGAAAATCAAAATCCGCAACAAAAAGAAGAGCACGACACCTTGAAAGATGTTATAAATGCGGAAAATGGTCACACGAAGGTAAATGTTCAAACAATCAAACATATTCAAATACCGAATTTGTTACTCTATGCAGAGAAGGACCGTTCATATGTTTAGAAGAAAAGATATTGAAGAATCGAGGTTATGCTTATGTAGTTATGGAAAACCAAATCACACGACTCTCCTATGAGTCGGCTAAAGCAGGTCTCTAAGAATTCTATCACACAGGTAAGTATGTACAGTTTTTATTTTTTTATTTTATTGCTTTTAACCTTTTGATAATAAACTCTGAATTGTTCGCTATAAAGTATTAAATTGATATTCAATAAAATTAGGTATGCGAAACCGAAATTATTGATATCATACAAAAATTTATTACATCACTGCGAAATTTACCGTTTATTCTTAAGGTATAAATATCTTTAGTCAATCAACCCAAAATATTTCAAAAATTCGTCAGGAGTAAAACTAGGTTATGGAACTGAAATTACTTTACCGAAAAGAGGGGCGTATATTTTTGATAATATTTGATTGATTAAAGTGGGATAAAAGACCAAAAAGATTTTTAATTTTAATTTTTACCTTGTTTTTAAAATTAATATATAAATATTAAATTAATATTGTAAATCTTTTTAAATCAAAATATTTAAGTTTTTAAATATTTTAAAAATTAATATTTTCAATATAAGTTTGTAAAATTAATGTATAAAAATATTAATAATATTTATATGAATTTTTAATTTTATGCATTTTAAATTTAAGTTTGGTGAGAATTTAAAAACAAAAATTTACTTTATTTCATTGAGTTAAAAATATGATTTCTAAAATTCGTCGTGAGTTGAAGACTAGGTCGTTGAACCGAAATTGCTTTACTCAAGGGAGGGACGAGAAATTTTGTTATCATTATTTTTAATCTTATTGATCTAAAGTATACCAAAAATATTTAAAAAAAAACCAAAAATCTTTGCTTTTAAAACGACGATTAAAAAGTGACAAATTTTAAAATTTTGTCGAGAGACGGACTAGGACAACGATCCGAAACGCCCTCATCCTAAAAAGAAACAAAATTTTAATTTTTAATTAATTATTTGATTTAAAAGTATAAGGTTTTTATTAAAAAAAAAAAACCTGAACCCCATGCGATCGCATAGGGTTTGAACTGTCAACTCATGCGATCGTATGAAGGTAAAAAGCTGGTCAGGATCAAAAGAGCAGCGAGTCTATTCTGTCTCACACAACCGCACACACAAATACACGAACACACACACACACATTATCACCAAAAATCATCAATTTTTCACCAAATTCAACTAAATTTCGTCCTAAAATCAACTACAATCATGTCTTTCTTCAGATGGGGAGGCTAAAAGGTAAAAATTTCACCCCTAAACTCTTTAAATTCTCAGTTTTAGTGTTCTTGAGCTAATTTTTACCTAATTTAATTTTGTTAATTTCTAGTGTAATTAGAGTTAAATTGTTAGTATATTATGAATGTATAACCTAGATTGATGCTATTTAACATGATTTGAAGCCAAAAACTTCAAAAATTTTAGAAATCTAGGGTTTGTGTTCTTGAGCAATTTAGGGCTTTTTGATATAAACAGGTTATGGCCGATTTTTGTCATGAATTATTGCTAAATTAAGTAGTGTAACATGTTTAGGTAGTTAAATGATCCAAACTTTGATCCTAAACATGATTTTTGAGAATTAAAGTAGACTTTTTAAGTCTAAAATTCATGAACTTGATTAAATTGATGTAAATGTCATTTGAAACTTGTTTAATTGCTAGTAAAGATTATTTTGACATGTTATTTGAGTTGAATGCTTATGAACTTTGTAAACATTTTCATATGTGCTTATTTGAAAAAGTGTAGAATTAATAAAAATATGAAAATGAGCATGAGTTTAATATGAATTAAACATGTTATTGTAATTGTTTCAAGTTGTTATTTTGCTAACACTGATGCATATTTGGATGCACAAATTTTGTGTTTAATGTGTTTTGCAGAAATATACCGAATTTGGCGGTGGATCATCATCCAGACAACCTGAAAACGAACCTGAACCAGAAATGCAATATGAACAAGAACCTGAACCGGAGCAACAACAGGAACAACAATATCATAATGATCAACACATACCATACTATGATCTGCAACAAGAATATGTTAATGCCTACGTACAATTTTCGATTCATCCGATAATAGAACACCCAACGATTCATAAAGAACAGCTGCATCCCAATTTGAGATTTGATCGAAGTTGGAGAGATTACCCGACGTATCAAAGTAACAAATTTAAACTGGTAACGAAAAATGTAGAAGTACCGAGGGTAATCAATTGGGAGCCTTTGGAAAGGGTCCAACTAGCTAACTCAGCTAGGCAGCATCTGATTCAAAGGTATGGGAACTCTTCTTTTCCCAATTGAGAACATTTATTCACCATTCGTAGGCCTGTATATAAAGAGTGGTGTGTTGAGCTTATGAGTACTATAGCGTTAGATACAGATGTAGTTAGGTTAGACGATAGGAATTTTCTTAGATTTTTACTTGGCCGTAGGATGTATAGGATGTCCAAGCTGGACATGGCCAGGGCTTTACAGATTTACACTCCTGGTGAATTACTACTACCTGATTGTACAAATTTGATTTATCATGGTGAAATGGTAGATAGGAATTTTGACGCGGACGCCGTCTGGAGGCGTATGTCAAATTATAATGTTTTTACGTTGGGAGGAAGACACTCCTATTTAGATATTAACAAAGCAGAGCTTCGTGTTATACATAGATTTTTAGCTAATTCGATTACACAAAGAGGTAAAAACAAGGAGAAGATGACCTTACATGATTTATTTTACCTTAAGTGTATTCGAAACACTAGAAGCGTTGTTAATATTCCCTACTGTGTTGGTTTTTATCTGTCCAAAATGGTGGCAGGAATACAGGACGAGGGAATAATAGGAGGAGGTATTTTTGTTACTCTCATTGGAGAGTATTTGGGTGTAGATAGGGATCAAGGGGGTCTACTGATGGTTTGTAGGGAACAGGTTGACATTTTAGGATTGCGGGTCTATCAGGGTGCAAAGGTATTAAAGAGCAGATGCAATCAGGCAGTACCATATGATGGTCGTCATCCACAGGTAGAGTGAGGTTTAGATGAGGAAATGGAGGAAGCGGATGACATTAGAGATGTCATTAGGGAGGCTATTACCGACGTTTACTAGCGTATAGATGAGGTAGAAATGACAAACGAGGCTAGACATAGTCAGTTCGAGCAGTGGCACGCCGAGAATGTGTACGAGCATTCCAGGCAACGACAGCATGATAGATGGCACTATCATCATCATCAGATCATGAGCCAGCTATCACCTCAGGTACCAAATAACTACGTACCGACCCGACCTGCTTACTATCCTCCACACCAGCCCAATATGCGACCACCATTTACTCTCTACGACCCTAAACAGGCCTATCAGTACAACTATAACCAACCGTGGAACCCGAGCGACGACATGAACTGGAACCCCTATCCAGATTAATACAGTTCCCATTGGTGATTTTTATCTTTTTATTATTTTTATTTATTTATGTTTAAACATATAATATTGTGATACTTTTATGTAAGTTTTAACATTTTTATTATGTTGTACTAATATTTCATATTTGATTTGAAAGTGGGATGTTAAGTCCCATTTCAAATTACCATGCATGTTATTATTTGTATGTATGTATATTGTTAATTGTACACAACAGGGTAAAACAGCGCATTTTCAAAGACTGGCATTAAGTTCAGCAAAAGCTAATAATTTTGACGATAAAATGAAAAACAAATGTGATGTAACAACAATACGGAATGAACAAATGATGTGCACCATTTATCATTCAACAAACAAACGCCAATATGTTTGGACACTTTGGTAAAATTTAATCATTTTTCTACGCTACTCACCCTCAATAATTTAAATTGTACTGATTTCTTGCAAATGAGGGCGTTGCAAGATCTTAAGTGTGGGAAGGGGTTAAATTCTTTCGGATTTTTAAAATTTTAAATTAAAACACTTGGTTACCATTAAAAATACTAGTAACGCAGTAGTTGTATTAGAATCTAGTGCTCTCTGATAATAAAGAACAGCCCTAGTCTTATATACTGACTACCCAATTCTAGTAAATTTTTTTAAAATTTTCAAATAAATGAATTCAGAATCATGTTTATACATATTTATGAACGATAAAACTAGGTGTTAACACCGAAATTATTGTTACCACGGAAAGGACATAAATTGAGAAACAACCTAAAATGTTAGATTTCATTTAAAATGGAATAGAGGAAAATAAAAAGGCAAAGAAAGGAAAATAAAAGCCACGTGTGGAAAAAATTTACCAAGTTATTTAAAACATATATCACATATTTTTGTACAAATAATTAAAGATACTTTTGTTTTGGACAATATTAATCAGTTTTACCCAGTTTATTGTAATATAAATGAAATTTAAAAGGAAGTAAAGTCTTCTGAGAAAAAGACACACGCTTCTTGATTTAGGTCAGGAAATTTTCGTCCAGACCAGTTGTAGAGTCTACGAAAAACCTTGAAAAGTTTTCTCGAAAATCAGCTAGAAATCCACGGACCTCAGCATCAAACAGGGTCGCCAAGTGGTCAGACTTATCCTAACCATGAGAGGATCTGTCTCGTACAATGGGGGGCACCGTGCAAATTAGCTTATAAGACTAAAGAAATCAGATCCCCAGAAAGGATAATCTCCTTAAAGATCAAAAATCAGCTTTTAAGCCTGATATTACTCAATCCTTGAGATTGACTTTAAAGATTGAGAATTACAAACTCATGGAATTCGATGATATCTAAACTCGAGCTTGAACGAGAAAATATTTTGATCAAATTACAAACCGATTTATTTTCTGAAAACCCATTTTCAATGCGTTCATTACCATTGAACGTAAAATCCTAAGAATTCACTGGAATTCATTAGGTCACCTGAACCAAATCGGGTGTCAACCGTAAGAACGGTGGTTGCATAGCATGGTCGAAGACAGGACCTTGTGCCAGACCGAAAAACTATAGGGTGATCTTTACTATTGCTCCTACAAAGGATATTAATTGCATCCGACACGATATAGACCATAATCAAAAGCATGTCATGGGACATTGCCTCAACAGTTGCTTGTTCAATGCTTTCCTTTACAACCGAACGGTAGTTTACCAAAAGGTAATATACGGAGCAAGTATACTGGACGTGTTGCTTTTCTAATACAAGGTTAGCAAGTAGGTGACACAAAACCACAAGTTTTGAGCTAAAATTTTAAAATTTGAAACCCACAAAACCCACAAAAACAATTTCGCAAACACCGTTGAAGGGTTATTCCGGAAAACTTATCTAGGGTAAAAGCTAGATTGAATTTTCAAAACGTCAAATGTTTTCATAAAGATCCAATTTCCTAAAGGATCTAAATTTTCATAGTCATGTGGGACTGTAAACCACAACGTTACTATCATTGTTCATACCGCCGTATTAAAATCACTGATGTACAAAGTGTGAAGAATAAAGAAGTGATTCTAGTAATTTTATTTCAAGACTATATTGCTTTAGGACAAGCAACGCTCAAGTGTGAGAATATTTGATAATGCTAAAAACGAACATATATTTCATAGCATTATCCCTCAAGAAAGACAAGCTTTTAGTTGCAATTGTTCTATTTACAAGTGATATTCGTTTAAATAATAAAAGGTGCAGACAAAAGACAGATTCGATGATTTGAAGATGCAAACGACCAAAAAGCTCAAAAGTACAAAGTACAATCCAAGAGGTTTAATTTATTGATGAGAAACGTCTCAAAATTACAAGAGTACGAGCCGCAAAACGCAAAGTACAAGATATTAAATTGTACACAAGGACGTTCAAAAATCCGAAACCGGGACATGAACCAACTATCAACGCTCGACGCAACGGAGCTAAAATTACAAGTCAACGGAGTACAAGTATATAATATAATATATAATTAATTATATAAAATTATATATTATATTATATATATATATATATATATATATATATATATATATATATATATATATATTAAAATTCGAGCAACCCACGTTTTAAATGAATTGTGACCAGTATTTGACGGCCATACGATCGCATGGCCAGCATGAAGAAAACTCATGCGATCGCATGAGCCCAAAAGTCTGGCCACATCTATAAATTTCGCGTGTTTTGGCCGAAAATATCACACAATAATTCAATCTCTCTCTCACACGATATACATATATATATATATATATATATATATATATATATATATATATATATATATATATATATATAAATTTATAATTTTAATTTTAATTTAAGATTAATAATAATAAGGTTATGTTAGCGAATGTTGTAAGTGTGTAAGTCGAAATTCTGTCCGTGTAACGCTACGCTATTATTAATCATTGTAAGTTATGTTCAACCTTTTTAAATTAATGTCTCGTAGCTATGTTATTATTATGCTTATTTAAATTGAAGTAATCGTGATGTTGGGCTAAAATATTAAGACGGGGTAATTGGGCTTTGTACCATAATTGGGGTTTGGACAAAAGAACGACACTTGTGGAAATTGGACTATGGGCTATTAATGGGCTTTATATTTGTTTAATTGAATGATAGTTCGTTAATTTAATATAAAGATTTACAATTGGACGTAATTATAAATAACCACATACACTCGATCGGACACGATGGGCGGGATATTTATAAGTACTAATAATCGTTCATTTGACCGGACACGGGAATGGATTAATAGTCAATGGACTCATTAAAACAGGGATGAATTACATGCAAGGACACTTGGTGTAATTGATAATAAAGTATTAAAACCTTATTACAGTTTAAGTCCCCAATTAGTTGGAATATTTGACTTCAGATATAAGGATAATTTGACGAGGACACTCGCACTTTATATTTATGACTGATGGACTGTTATGGACAAAAACCAGATGGACATATCGAATAATCCATGACAAAGGACAATTAACCCATGGTACTAAACACAAATCAACACGTCAAACATCATGATTACGGAAGTTTAAATAAGCATAATTCCTTTATTTCATATTTCATGGCACTTTTATTTATCGTCAATTTATTTATCGTACTTTTTAATTATCGCACTTTAAATTTTTGCACTTTTATTATCGTCATTTAATTTACACTTTAAATTAAGTTATATTTATTTTTAATATTTTACATTAGGTTTTAACTGCGACTTAAGACATAAAATTGACAAACCGGTCATTAAACGGTAAAAACCCACTTTTATAATAATAATACTACTTATATATATATATATATAGTTTTTAAAAATATAGCGTTAAACCTGGCTAGTTCCCTGTGGACGAACCGGACTTACTAAAAACTACACTACTGTATGATTAGATACACTGCCTATAAGTGTTGTAGCAAGGCTTAGGTATATCCACTCTGTAAATAAATAAATAACTTGTGTAAAATTGTATCGTATTTAATAGTATTTCGTAGCAAAAATATAACTATTTCGTATACACCTCTACGCACATCAAGTATCTAATTATTATTATTATTATTATTATTATTATTATTATTATTATTATTATTATTATTATTATCATTATTATTATTATTATCATTATTAATATATATATCATTATTTAAAAATGGTTATTGTTATTGTTATTATTATTATTATATTATCATTAAAATAATTATTAGTATTATCGTTAATAATGTCATAGTAATTATCATTATTAGTATTATTGTAATTAAAATTAATATTAGTAACACCTAATTATTTTGATTACTGTTATTATTATTATTATGAACACGATATAAAAGAAGATTAAAAGCTATTAAACGAAATGATTAGGAAATAATGTGTAAGAGTATCTTGATGAAATTAAAATATTATAAGATATTGATTTAGATAAAATTATTGTTCTTATTATTTTTATCATTACTATTATTATTAAAAGTATCGTTAGTATTAAAACTATCATTTTAATAAAAATTATCATTTTAATAGAAATGTCATTGTTATTATAAAATATCACTATTATTATCATTTTAAATAAAATTATTATTTTAAAGATAATATTAAAAAGTGTCGTAAATATTAAAGTTTTCATAATTAGAATTATCATTTTTATCATAATGTCATCTTAGTAATTATAAATATTGATATTTTTATTAATAAAATAATAATAATTATTATTACAAAATAATACAATTTTTACTTACTATTATCATAGATATTATTTTATTAAATAAATATGTGATACAAACATATTTTACTACGGGTAATAAAATTGCTTTAATAATACCTATCATATTATCTTTATAATATTAAATAAACTCTATAAATTTTATTACTTAATATATATAAAAGTATATTTTATTATATAAATTTTAATATAAATTGTTATTTATAAATAAATTATATTATTTAATCTAATAAATCTTTTAAAAATATTTAAAAATATAAAACGACGATATTTAAAATATATTATAATCATGTATAAATTTTAAAAATCATTTTGAGTCAAATTGACTTTTGTTGATTTTTTTGCATATTAGTCTCGAGCATTAGGATTGTGGTACACTATGACCTGACCTAATTGTTGGACAAATATTGACCAACATATAAATATATATAATTAATTTAGGTTCGTGAATCCGAGGCCAACCTTGCACTTGTTCATTGACGTTATATGTATTTTTACTACGAAATACAGTATGGTGAGTTTAATTTGCCTTTTTACCCTTTATATTTTTGGGCTGAGAATAATGCGCAATTTTTATAAATGTTTTACGAAATAGACACAAGTAATTGAAACTACATTATATGGGTGAATGATCGAAGCCGAATATGCCCCTTTTTGCTTGGTAACCTAAGAATTAGTAAACCGATCTACTAATTGACGCGAATCCTAAAGATAGATCTATTGGGCCTAACGAACCTCATTCATGGTTGCGGATGCTTTAGTACTTCGATGTTGTTTTTATCATGTCCGAAGGATTTTTCGGAATGATAGGGGATATTCTTATATGCATCTTGTTAATGTCGGTTACCAGGTGTTCACCATATGAATGATTTTTGTCTCTATGCATGGGACGTATATTTATGAGAACTGGAAATGAAATTCTTGTGGTCTATTAAAATGATGAAAATGAATGATTATGATAAACTAATGAACTCACCAACCTTTTGGTTGACACTTTAAAGCATGTTTTTTCTCATGTATTAAAGAAATCTTCCGCTGTGCATTAGCTCATTTTAAAGATATTACTTGGAATCATTCATGGCATATTTCAAAAGACGTTGCATTCATGTCGTTGAGTTCAATAGAGATTATTATTAAATAAATGACAGATTAGGTCATTTATGGTTGATATTATGAAATGGTATGCATGCCTGTCAACTTTCGTTGTAAATAAAGTTTGTCTTTTAAGAATGCAATGTTTGTAAAATGTATCATATAGAGGTCAAATACCTCGCGATGTAATCAACTATTGTGAATTGTTTATAATGTATATGAACGGGTCCTTTCACAAATGGGTCGTAATTTTATTTGCAAGGAAGCGTGGAGAGTTCTTAAAGATTGTGCAAAAAATTTACCATTCGAGGGGGTCGTGAGCAAGAGAAAGAACCCGATCGAGGTACCACTACCAGTTTTGATCGAGGTCAAAGTGCGGATCAGCGTCAGTTTGAGAGTTTATTTCGAGAAGAACTTCTACGTTGTCCACCGAGTCGTGCAAGTTTCAAGAATCAAACGGGTTCGGGGTCATCCGATGTGGCCTCGCGTTTGTCGTCTGAGGAAGCCCGTCAAATGTTGATCGACACCAATAGTGCTACAAGGCGGACTATGAGAAGATATACGACGCGACTGAGACGCGTGCGTACAATGTTGGATAATTTAACATTTCTCTCCCTACCATGTGCACCCGACTTGACTCCCGAACAACGCGATTTGGTATTGAAAACCCGATAAAAAATTTGAAGGAAATACCAAAATGCGTTTGACTTATCCGACGAAAAGTAGTTTTAATTATTTAGTTAATGTACTTTTGTTTTAAATTTTGTCTTTAAAAAAAAATTGTAACTGTAAGTTTGTTATTTAATAAATGTGTTGTTAAAAAAAGTATTACGTGTATAATTATTAATATATATTTGTTAGTTAATAATAATAATAATAATAATAATAATAATAATAATAATAATAATAATAATAATAATAATAATAATAATAAAATTTGAGGAAGTATATCATGGTTGGAAATGGTGTGTTATGAGAATGTTATCGGAGGAAGTGATGAGAAAGTGGAGAGAGAAAGCTGATGTGACGCTGAATTGACAGTGAGAAAGTATGTGATGGTTGGAAGTGGTCTTATAATATGAAAAATTAATGTTTTGCAATAAATGTTTAAATGTAACCTTTAAATCTATGTTTAACATTCTCCTATCATAATCATACAGAGTAATTTGGTGACTAGCTAGCAAAATGAAAAATTACAAATAGAGTAAAACAAATAATCCTTTTTCATCGAAGACGGGGTAAAAGAATAGTGTTTCGAAATCTCCAAAAAATTCGTAAAGTGAAAATGAGAATGGCGAAAATCTTCTCTTTATCCACTATAAAATCATACAGAGTAAATGCAAATATTATTCCAAGGTTGTGAAACTTTAAGAATTCAAATTATGAATATTTCAATATCTGAATCTTGAATTATAACTTTGAATAGTATAATCTACTACTACGTACTAATAAAAATTTTGATTATTCCAAAATGAGAAACCCTTTGTTCTTTTTGTATGTATATTATAATATTTATATAATAATAATCATATATCAGATATACATATATCTAATTATAATTTATAATTTTATAATGGTGATAAAGTTGAAGTTACAAACTCTAATGATAATTCTACAAATAAAAGGTCGATTGTACATGTGTGTGGAACTGTGGAAGCAATGACATGTCTTGACTGGTCTTTTACTACATGTAAGGCCACATACTTTTACTCGACACATTAGTACAAAAACTTTCACTAAACCCTCAGACTTTTCCCAACCAGGTGTCAGTTTGCAAGGTCAGTCATTGCTGGCATTTTCTGACAAAAACTGACGGCCTTTAACGCGGCGTCAGTTTTTGCCAAAGAGGGGCGTTAGTCGGGACTGCAACGTAAAAAAACGCCAGTGCTAGGTGTCGCGGTTTGATTGGGACACGGGTCCTAGCCATTGGCCGTTTTCCTTTTTTTTTTCTTCTTTCTTTTCCATTATAAATACTAACCATTCATTTCATTTTTTTTTTTTTTTAAACAACAAATACTCTCAATAATTATACATTTTACTCAAAAAAATTATGGCGTCATATTTACTAGCTTCCAATTCCGATTCGGAGGATGTTCGTATTATCCAAGTTATTCAAGAATTGGACGAAGAGTCCGAAGTCGAGTCCGTTCCTCGTATTCCAAGAGTTCGTGGATACATTCCGAGAGATCAGGAGTCAGCAGCGCAACGTCTTTGAAATCTTCCAACTGACTGAAGATTTAATCGAGCATATTTGGAATCTTCCAACGTCATTTCGACCAACGAATTAGTATTTATTTATGTAATCTTTAAGATTATTATTATTTTAGATGTTTTTTTATTAATTATTTTATTTAATTATTTGTATTTTGTTTTTATTATTAATGAATGTCTTATCTTATTTTCAAATATTAATTAATGTGTTAAATTATATATAAAAAATGCAAAAATAAAAAACTGGTGGACCATACTGAAACTGACACTGAAAACTGACATTTTGGGTTAAAAAAGGTCAGAAACTGACACTGCCCAGTCAAAGTCAGATTCTACTTTTTGGCCAAAAAGCGTACCAACTGCTTGTGACGTCACAGTCAGGGTTGGGAATGGTCTCACAATCATAACTTCACCACCCCACTTTACCCAGCTTTTATTATTATTTAAAACTAAAAATATAAATATAAATAACATTTTATAAACTAAAAAAATTACGGATTAAAAAAAAGCCGATCACATTAATTAATAAAAATACGCTTACATTAAAATTAAACTACGAGTACGTAAAAAACGAGTACATAAAAAAACACGAGTAAATAAACTAAATACCGATTAATCGGCATAATAACCATCTCCACTACGATCAGTTTCGTGAGGAAGATCGTCTCAAATATGTTTCGTATACAACACGACATTTGTCGAGTTGATTATTGTGGTTCCGAGTAGCCACATCCATTTATCGTTATCCTCGAGCCACTCGAAGACCTTCTTTTCGTCATTCCAGTATGCAAAATGCGAAACCTCGTCGCAATCAGCGGTTCGCCTTAAATGATCGAACAAATAGCTAACGTAAAGGCCGGTAACCGCCACATCTAAGGTATCGACCCTCCCACCGTCGTATCGGTCCATGTCATCGGAAAACAACCCGCCGCCGTGAACCTCGAACGTAACTGTGTTTGTGATAACCATTTTTTGTGTAAAAATTGAGAGTGAAAAATGTATGTGTGAGTGTGAGATTGAGAGTGAAATGGTATGATAATGGTGTATATATATACATGAAATGGGTTGGAAAAAAGAAAAAGGGAAAAAAAAGCAACGGGCCATTTTTTAAATTCAAAAACTCGAGTGGGCCCCACAATCGGGCCGTTACCTCCAGGGTCCACTGGTGGCCCCTTTAACGATTAGCTAGTGGTGGTGGTGAAAGGGTGGCGGACGGTGGCGGTGGTGGCTAATGGATGATTGTATGTGGCCTAAATCCTCTCAATTTTTCATTTTATATAAAGAGAAGAAAAAATTACGCCGTTGGTACATGTGGGTTGTTCACATTTTCATCACAACACCTAAACTCTAATTTTTGCGTCGTTGGTTTCTGTGGTTTCATTAAGTTACATGGATCATACCCCAACCTAACGGCCGTCTATTTTCTCACATGTGCCACACATGTGAGGGTAATTTCGTCTCTTTATTTATTTTACTTCGTATAAAAATACATCGATAACACAAAAGTGACGAGTATATGTTTGGCACCTAAACCCTAATCTCTAATTCAATATAAACCCTATTCCATACAAATTAATCCTTCCGTTTCTATTTCAATTTCGAAGGAAGTTGTTCAAAACTGTTCGAGTGCAACACCAAATGTATTTGGCCAAAAAATGTTTGAGTTTCATACTTTGGCCAAAAATTGTTACTAATGTAACTGTAATAGTTTGGCCAAATGTGTTTGAGTGCAGCACCAAGTCTAAAACAAGTCCAAAACTGTTTCAGTCTACAAAGGGGGTTATTTATACCCAAACTCAGTTAACCATAATCCAGTCTACAAAGGGGGTTATTATACCCAAATTAAACATAATTCAGTCTACAAAGGGAGTTATTTATACCCAAAAGCATCCAGACATTACATAAATTCCCAAAGGTGCATATATTCAATCAAAATCATTCAAGAACTAGACATTAAATCACAATGATACAAATATCAGTGCAACATTTAATAAAAATTAAAATCAATACTGTGCGGACAAGAACTGATGCACAAACAAAGAGAAGATAACTAACCACTATCATTCATACAGTATACCATGATGCCACAATAGTAGATGACCAAGTTACATTTGGATTTTAAGATAATGACGTATCAATTACATTGAAGATATTAACTTCTAGACATTGGTGATGCTAAACAAGAAAAAACTAATTCCACTTGTATATATTACATAAAAAAAATTCTTCTTAAAAAGCATCTAACAAATCGTTCACCTTTAAAAACAAAAATAGTAATTTTAACCATCCTTTTCTGATTCATCTAAGTTGGCCTTGCAAATTCACCATTAGACTCTATTGACTTTATAAAATCAGAAGGAAACTCTTCTTCCACTTTATCTTCTTCACCATTGAACAAAAAACTGCCAAACAAAATTTTTTCAATATTAGAACTCGTTTCTGTACCAATTCGCCGTTATATGGTTGCTTTAATCTTAACGCTTTTAATTTTGTAGAATAGGTCACTACTTAGTTTCACAATTAACATTATTAAATGATTGTATTCGTAACTTAACAACTAGTTGTACATATAACGTTTACTTCAATCGAAAATCCACTATCCATTCACAAACCCGGCGCAACGCAAGGGTATATACACTAGTGGTATCTATACCGCCCAATCAAATATTCGGCCACAATGAGCCGCTATATTCATACCGCGCAATCAAATAACCCTAAACCAACAAACTGGTACGCTTTACTAACCATGTGTTTATATTATCCAACATAATATCTATACCGCACAGTCAAATATTCGGCCATGAGCGGATGAGCCGCGATATCTATACCGCCCAATCAAATAACCCTAAACCAACGAACGTAATCTAACAATACTAATACCATACAACAATTAAAAATGTTGTTTGTGTCTAAAACTAGATAAAGCTGAAGAATTCATTATTTAACTAAGGGCAAATGACCCGAAAATGTAACTTATCCAATTTGACAATCGAGGTAACTCTCAATTTGCCAAAGCCCAAAAAGTACTTCAATATTATTTTTACTCAAGAAAAGGATTATGTGTTCAAAAATTTTAAAATTGATTTAATACGTGTTCAAAAATTTTAAAATTAAGGTAATCTTCGTCAAATTCATTAACTATCGTTAAACAAAAATACACTGGTGGTCCCTGAAGTTTCTTAAAAAGTTGCACAAAAAGTCCTTCATCATCAACTTGCTACTGTTACTGTTTCACTTAAACATCATCACTATCTTCATATTTTGAAAACCTTCACCGGCGATTCGTTCGGCAGACTAAAGTTAGAAACGTGATTTCTATCAGATTCCTAAGCTTTTTCATCACCATCTTCACTCATTACCATCTTCAAATTTTGATAAACTTCATCGTGACCGATTTGAGATCCGGAGCATGTTAAAATATTAGTGCAATCTAATTAAATGGATTCTATTGTCACAAGATATATCTTGTACAGATTTTTGCATATCTCTAAGATATCTTGCATTTAATATAGAGATTTTGCATATCTCTAAGATATCTTGCATTTAATATAGAGATTATAGGATATCTCTTTTATATCTAGCATTTAATGTTTCTTAAGTATAGTTGGTTTGCATTTATTATGCATTTAATATTTCTCTTGTATTTAAAGAGGTAGTATGTAACATTTGAAAATAAGAAAAACCATTTACAATACACTTCAAGTTTGTACATTCTTTGTTCATATTTTGTTTACTAAACTTCTATTCTAGCAAGTTATTAATTATTTTATGGTATCAATAGCTTAGTTATAAACTTGATTATAAGTTTAGTCCTAAGTTAAACTTTGTGTGCAATTACTCAAAGTGTAAACTAGTTTCTTGCTAATCATAAATGGAAGTCTCAAATGTAAACAATGAAGGTATGTTCAATGGTATGGAAAGATTTGTAGGCAACAACTACAAGTATTGGAAGATGTGTATGGAAGCTTATCTCCAAGGTCAAGACCTATGGGAACTTGTGGCCGGAAGCGATGCCATAATTCCCGTAGAAACTCTTGAGCAAGGCGAGTCACGAAGAAAATGGAAGATTAAGTGTGGGAAGGCTCTCTTTGCGTTGAGGACATCAATTAGCAAAGGGTTCATAGAACACGTTCGTGATCTTAACTCGCCAAAGGAGGTTTGGGATACTCTTGAGAAACTCTTTACCAAGAAGAATACCGCACTGTTGCAATTCCTGGAAAATGAGTTAGCAATCTCAAGACAAGAAGGTATGTTAGTTTCTGAATATTTCTTACGGGTGAAAACTCTTTGTTCTGAAATTTCAGAGATTGATACAAACGAGAAAATTAGTGAATCTCGGTTGCGAAGATATTTAATTCGTGGTTTGAAGAAAGAGTATGTTCCATTCATAACCTCTATACAGGGGTGGTCTACTCAACCTTCGGTTGAAGAATTAGAGAATTTGCTCTCTAATCAAGAAGCTTTGGCCAAACAAATGGCTAAAGGATTTGAAAATGATGCGGTATTGTTTTCAAAAGGGAAGAACTTCAAGAAAGGTTCTTCTAGCAAAGAAAAAGAAGAAGAGCAAACTAGTTACAAAAGTAACTATGAAAAGAAACCTCCCACATGTTACAAGTGCGGGATGGTTGGTCACATCAAGAAATATTGTCATTCTAAAGTCACAAAAGCAAACGTGGCTTGTTCAAGCAACGATGATGATGAAGTCAAATGGGAGCAATGTTTTACCGTTGATACGGTTGTTAAGAAGAATCAATGGATTATTGATTCGGGTTGCTCTCATCATGTGACCGGTGATGGAACTCTTCTTCATGATGTTAGAGATCACAATCAAAATCGAGTTGTAATCACGGTCGACAACTCAACTCATCCGGTTAAAAAGGGAGGTAATGCTATTATTGATGTTAATAATAATACTTTTACTTTGGAAGATGTTTATCATGTTCCTGAATTGACCAAGAATCTAGTTTCGGTACCTCAAATTACCGAATCTGGAAAATATGTTATTTTTGGTCCAACGGATGTGAAGGTCCTTGAGAATGTCAAGGAGATTGTGGGTGATGTTCTTTTCACGGGAGAAAAGAAAGGTTCTTTGTTTGTGTTGTCTGCAGGTGAGGCTTATGTGAAGAAAACAAATCAAACCGACAACGGAGCTATTTGGCATGCTAGACTAGGCCATGTGGGATATCAAATGTTGTAAAAGATATTCTCACATAAACTAGTTGATGGAATTCCTCAATTAAAGAATGTTCGTGAAGAAGTAATATGCCAAGGATGTCAATATGGAAAGTCACACCGACTTCCATATAAGATGTCAACAAATCGAAAACAAGGTTTGCTTGACTTGATTCATACGGACTTGATGGGGCCAACAAAAACACCAAGTTATGGCGGTCATTGCTATGTCATGGTGTTAATTGATGACTATTCTCGGTTTACTTGGGTGAAATTTCTAAAGGAGAAAAGTGAAGCCTTATCAAAGTTCATAGAGTTCAAAGAAGCGGTAGAATCAGAATTTGAGAGAAAGGTAAAAGCTCTTAGGAGTGATAATGGTGGAGAATTCATGTCAAATAATTTCTTTACTTATTGTAAAACAAATGGTATTTCTCGCCAAATGACTTGTCCGGATACTCCACAACAAAATGGGGTTTCAGAAAGAAAGATTGCTTACCTTGTTTCAATATGCTTATCTTGGTTACATGACAAGGGGCTGCCTAGGGAGCTATGGTCGGAAGCACTTCAATGTGCTTGTCATGTGTCTAATCGGTTACCATCTTGGCCAGGTACACAAAAATTATCTTTTGAGCTAGCTTATGGTGAAAAGCCTAATGTAAGTTATTTTAGGGTGTTTGGTTCTATTTGTTATGTTCATGTTCCAAAATCTAACCGAACCAAACTTGACCCAAAAGCTCGAAAGTGTATTTTTGTTGGTTATGATTATCACAGGAAAGGTTGGAGGTGTATGGATCAAGAAACAAAGAAGTTTACCACTTCAAGAGATGTGGTATTTGATGAAGTGTCTTCTCAATTTTCTGAATCAAGCAAAAATGGTGAAGAAAATAGAGATTACAAATTTATGTTTCCTAGCTTCGAGACTCAAGAAGAAAGTGAGAATGATGGTGTTTCTTAAAATCAAGAAGAGACGCCTATTGAAGAAGTACCAACTCAAGTTAGAAGGTCAACAAGAGAAAAAAGACAACCAAAACATCTAAGTGACTATGAGGTGAACACAGTCACAACTTGTTTCTTTTCAGGTGGCTTAACTGAAGAACCAACATGTTATGAAGAAGCTAAAGATTCTCCGGATTGGAGAAAAGAAATGCAATAGGAGATTGATGCATTGGAAAAGAATGAAACTTGGGAGCTTGTCAAGAAACCGGAAGCATGTAAACCAGTTACTTGCAAATGGGTCTACCGTTTGAAGAAGAACTCAGATGGAACCATTAATAGGTTCAAGGCTTGGTTGGTGACTCGTGGCTTTTGTCAAAGTTATGGGCTTGATTATGAGGAAACTTTTAGCCCCGTGGCTAAAATGGTAACGGTGAGAACAATAATCTCATTAGCGGCTTACAAAGGGTGGAAATTGTGGCAACTTGATGTGAAGAATGCTTTTCTATATGGAGAGCTTGATCGTGAGGTGTTCATGGAACAACCTATTGGGTTCATTTCAAATCAATTTCCAGAATATGTGTGCCGGTTGAAGAAAGCTCTTTATGGCTTGAAACAAGCTCCGAGAGCTTGGTACGGTAAGGTTGCACAATACCTTGTCTTTTGTGGTTTTAAGATTTCTGATGCGGATTCTAGTTTGTTTGTAAAGAAAGAACCAGGTTTTCATGTTTTGGTATTATTATATGTTGATGACATGATTATCACCGGAGGAAACGAGTCAGAAATCTCTCGTTTAAGTGATGATCTTTCGGTTCGTTTTGAAATGAAGAATCTGGGGGAGATTGGATGTTTTCTTGGCTTGGAAGTCGATAAATTAGAAAACGGGTACTTTATTTCTCAAAGGGGTTATGCAAGAAGTCTCTTGGAACGTTTCAACATGAGGGAGTCAAAGCCTATGACTACTCCAATGGAACCAAACCTCAAAATGAAGAAAGATCAAGGAAAAGAGCTCAAGGATGTGAAGTTGTTCCGACAAATGGTTAGGAGTTTGATCTATCTAACCATCACAAGGCCGGAAATTTCTTACTCGGTTGGCATTGTTTCTCAATTTATGCAATGTCCAACTAATGTTCATCTTGATGCAGCAAAAAGGATCCTTCGTTATGTGAAAGGATTAATGGGTCACGGTTTATGGTACAAGAAGTGTGATGATGTTTTGTTAAATGGTTTCGTGGATGCAGATTGGATGGGAGACACAAATGATCGCCATTCAACTTCGGGTTACTGTTTTAACATGGGTTCCGCGGTTATTTCATGGTGTAGCAAGAATCAAGATGTTGTTGCTTTGTCTAGCACGGAAGCAGAATACATAGCTGCAACAATGGCGGTTCAAGAATGTATTTGGTTAAGAAGATTGATTGGTGACATACTTGAAAAAGTAGATTATGTTATCAAATTGAAATGTGACAACGAAAGTGCAATCAAGCTTGCTTCGAATCCCGTGTTTCATGCCCGTACTAAGCATATAGAAATGAGATATCATTTTATTCGTGAAAAGGTTCTTAGCGGGAAAATCGAGCTAGCAAACGTAAGGACAAATGCTCAAGTAGCTGACATCTTTACTAAAGCTCTAATGAAAACCAAGTTCATGGAATTTTGAGAAACGTTGGGGATTATTGATCGAGAGTTTGCACTAAGGGGGAGTGTTAAAATATTAGTGCAATCTAATTAAATGGATTCTATTGTCACAAGATATATCTTGTAGAGATTTCTGCATATCTCTAAGATATCTTGCATTTAATATAGAGATTTTGCATATCTCTAAGATATCTTGCATTTAATATAGAGATTATAGGATATCTCTTTTATATCTAGCATTTAATGTTTCTTAGGTATAGTTGGGTTGCATTTATTATGCATTTAATATTTCTCTTGTATTTTTAAAGAGGTAGTATGTAACATTTGAAAATAAGGAAAACCATTTACAATACACTTCAAGTTTGTACATTCTTTGTTCATATTTTGTTTACTAAACTTCTATTCTAGCAAGTTATTAATTATTTTAGAGCATCCTGGAATGTTATAGCAAAATTAAAAATGCTCAATTGCTAGGAATTGTATCGTGAAGATTTCTGCAAAATGTTAGATCCTACTTCATTCATGTGATGATGAATTCGATAGTCAAAGTTCAAAGAAAGAAAAGTGAACTGTCATTTCAAGAATCAAATTAGTAAGTTGTGTGACGTTTTAGGCCATGAATTTGTTCGAATAGAATTAGGTGATAGACATGAAACATTTTTCGTGAAGGAACCCTCATAAAAAACGCACTAGAAACTGGATTTTGATCTTCATGTTAATATGATTGAAAACTGCCACTGTAATCATCGATGATTCTCAGATTTTGATGTTGTTTTGGATCTTGATCCTTCACCATAAGTGTTTTTCGCAGCATCAGGAATCCATTGGAATCAAATTTGTTTATGAAGATGATAAATAGGACTATGGGTGAAAATTTTATAAAATTTAAGGGACCAATTTTGTATTTTTGACTAGTGATCGTTCATGAATTTGACAAAGATTATCTCAATTCCAAATTTTTTAAACACGTAATCCTTTTCTTGAGCAAAAATAAAATTGAAGTCCTTTTTAGGCTTAGGCAAATTGAGGGTTACCTTAATTGTTAAATTGGATAACATATGTTATTTTTTCGAGTCATTTGCTATTTAATTAATATATTTCTGTTTTAAGGGCAGAAAATAAGTCTCATTGATTGTTCAAACAATTTGTTAGGAGTTTTGAGTTTTATAAACTAAAAGTCAAGCCCCTAGATTTCTGAATAATTACTTCTTGTATGAGTATGTGATGTGAGTTTAAAATTATGATGTGGGGTGGGCAAAACCGGATATCCGAAAATTCGGATAGTGAATACGGCCATCCGAAATCCGAATCCGAAATTTTGGATATCCGAAAACCGGATATCCGAAATTTCGGATTCGGATATCGGATTATCCGAATATCCGAACTATATCTAATAAATGCAAAAAATACAAATGACAATACACATATTAACAAGTTACATACGCCTAAGTTCAACATTCTATAGTTCATATTACAAAAGTTCAAAACACGATTAATACATCATCGTAAAAAACATAACAAAGTTCAAAACATGATTAACACATCATCGTAACACAAACATAACAGTTATATCTGGTTAACTGTTTATATAGAGATATTCATACAAATTATCTGCTTAACATATACTGCTATATTTCTTATAACTTTTGATGTACTATGATTTATTGCTTATATAGTGATTTATTCTATATCAAATAATACCTTTATGTTTTCTAGAACGCGAATCAAGTTATAATTAGTATGTCATAATTGTTACAATAAAAATGATACAAATCCATGTTTTAAGGATGAACCAAACAAAAAGTGTATCCAAATATGAATGCAAATTAGTTTCAATAAGAAAGAGTATTAATAAAAGTTCAAAGGATACTAACTTTACTCTTTGTAACCATTGATTGTTTCTATCTGTTATCTTTGTTCTTTTTACTCTTAAAAGTTAAAAGTTTAGTTTACCTTGAAAGCTATAAGGTCCATAAGCGATAACATTGGGCTACTAAACTATAAATACAATAAATATAAATATATTAATAATAAGTGTACTTTATTTCGGATATCGGATTATCCGAATATCCGAAAATTTTGGAAAATTGATCCGATATCCGAATCCGAAAATCCGGATATCCGATTTTCGGATATCCGAAAATCCGGATATCCAAATTTTCGGATATTTTAGAATCGGATTTTCGGATAATTCGAATTTCGGATTTGGATTCGGATATTATGTCCACCCCTATTGTGAGTGTAAGTTTGTGAATCTGGTTGATTCTCTAAGTTCTTCTTTATTTTAACTTAGTTCTCTTTAAATACGAGTATATTTTTATCTAAAATAAATAAAATATATTAGTGGTTGTGAAAAAATCGGTAGTGGGGTTGTGTATAGTGTTGTCATATTTAACACAGAGGGGAGACATGTTGTGGTGTTTATTTAGAGAGTTTTCATTATCAACGACTTCATTTCAATTTAATTTAAATGCATTCATTCATTTCCAAATTGAAAATAAAAACCGTTGAGCTTTATGTGTCATGCCATTAATAGTCATATCCACACAAATGCGTTTGTGTGGTTGGTAATGTGCTTATCATAACACTGTTATAAGAGCATATAGTTTTTTTTTATTTTTTTTTTAAGATTTAAAACGGTTTAATGGAGAATGTTTTTAATATCCAAACTAGTTAAGACTGAAGAGTGTGTTTGTTCACCTCTTAACTTAACTGAATAATTCAGCATTGAATGATGAACTATTCAGCATTCAAAGCATTTGTTTCTGATTTCTGAATGAGAGATGATGCTGAATGGTTCATTATTCAGTGCTGAACCATTTAGAGCTGAATTTTTCTCTCAACCATTAAACACATAAAATTTATTTAATAATCTCTCTAAATTATATCAAAAATATTAGTTAAACAACCATAATGTAGTTTTTATTTATATCAAATGTCAATAAGGTAATTTTACATCATACACATTACACGTTAATTGTTCAAAATGATTATCAAACGCACCCTTAATCACATATGCACGTCATTTATTTGGATCATCAACGTGGAATGCACATCCAAATTACTCGATCCATTTCCTGGGAATTGAAGGTCGGGTTCCATATGAATAGCATTGGTCACATTATCGTTCGACACGCCAACTGAATCAGAATATGTACTAACGGAAACGACGACGTCCTTTGTTGTGGTGGAAATTTGAGATCTATCAGAAACTTCTGTATCACGATACCACGAAATCATTTGAAGTATAATTAGGAACTGTGTGTTGAAGTGAACATGCATCACTAATTTCAATGGCAGTAACATTACAATTCTGCAAATCAACTACTTCCACCATGGAGCCAGAATCAGCACACACAGTTTCTTTAGTAACATCATCATTATGCTGTATGGTATCTTTTAAAACATTGATATCTAATTGTGGATCAGTAGAGTTTCCAGTACTGCCATCCTCATTTTGCATAAATTCATCAATAAATTTCTATTACTCAGCCAAGGGGTTACCTGAATCATGTACCTCAACACCTTTCTTACCTGCATCACGTAAAAGTAACCGATGTTCAAGTTCAAAAGAAAGTCGAATGGATACAATTTAGGTCGAAGTCTTGCGCAAAACTATCTATACGCAGTGGCGGATCTAGGATTGGTAGTCAGTGGTGTCGCCAGTTAAAATCCAAAAAAATTTCTAGATGTTTTATTTCAAAGGTGTCACTCAAATAAATGTACACTATCCAGTGGTGTCACTAGTTAAAAACCTCCAAAAAATTCCACTACATCGCGCATTTCAGTGGTGTCCCGTGCAACCACTGGGTCTATACTAGATCTGCCCCTATCTATAGGCAACCCCTGTTCCGTGTGTCAAGGGATTTTCTTTTTCTTTGGCTAAAAAGGATAATAGAAATATAGACAGATACAAAAATTAACGAGATACAAAACCATATCATACAAATAAGTTCATAGATATATAACCAGTACTTCACTACTTAATTGTGTAGCCAATGAAAACATTATATGGTCAGTTTGGTTAGTATATAATATGGCTTGAAATTGGTCGAGCTCGGTCAGGTACTCAGGTTGACTTGATCATTTTTACTTCAGACCTTCAATAATCAGTAGTGTGTCATATATGAGTGCAAAAGTAAAAGGAAGTTACCGATAACCACCTTTGGCACACTCTTTTTCATCAAATTTAAGGTTTTATGCTCTCTCTGCACAAAGTTCTTCAATTTATATTGGGTTGCGATTGCGATGCCAATGGAAGAGCCAAAACCTTCAATATAGCTTCGAAATTGCAAAAGAAAAATAGCATCAACTACCAAAAGAGTAGTCTTCTTTAACCTTCTTTATCATGATCTAATATTGGGATTAAGTACTAGTCCAAACCATCAATATATCAACATAACTTCAAATTTTGCGAAAGGAAAAATAGCATCAACTACCAAAAGAATCGTTGCTTTCTTTCTTGAGATTTACTATTGTGATCAACTACAAGTCACAACCTTCTTATATCCAAACCTATAGCAACAATAGAAACAATACCAAACAACACATCCAATACAAAAGTGAACAAAAATCATACATATGATGATTTGAATCCCCAAAAACAGTAAGGAGGTACTGCTTATTATCGGATTTGAAAGCAGACACAGACACAAAATCAATATTAGTCCTAACCTTCTTATACTTACAAACCCTATAGCAAATAAACAATACCAACAAACACCTCCAATAGAAACTGAAAAAAACCATACATTTGAATCCCAAGGGTAAGAAGTTAGTATAATGCCAACCAGCTATGTTTTACTATCCAAATCAGGCACAAAATCGATATTAGTGGAAGAATATAAGGGTGAACATACATCAGATTACTATCGACACAAATGCAGTGTGCAAATCATAGAGAAATTCAAGAAAAGCAACACAATTGAGCCATCAAATATTCTCTTGGAACAGGAACCAGTTCACTTACAGAGCAATGATAAATGCTAGCAATGGGAATGAGAATAAACATAATAATAGGATACAGATAAAGTCCAATAAAATTAAATCAATCATAATAAATCATAATAAATCGAATTTACCTAATAATGGATTAGATCCGATGTAATAAACTCATTCTAAATCAAGATATGTATCATATATATCCTATATAATAAAGGATATTAGTTACCAAAGTTATAAGATAGGAAACCATGTATTTATACTGATCGATCATATAAACCATAGAGTTACAACTCTAATTCACAATTTACATTCACAACGTATTGAAACAATGCTGGATCCGTATAATTTTCTTCTGGACGATGATCATGAATGCATCTCTTGCCGATGTTGTCTCTTAATTAACATGGTTTGGATCCTGATTCTAGTCTTAGCAGCGGTAGATGGAAACAGCCAAAAAGTTAATGTGAATGATGTGACCATCACACAATTCATGCTCTCACCAACAATCAACACTTTATACTACAATCTTGCGGTTAACATGACATTCCGTAACACTTACAAAAAATTAGGGATACGAGTCGGGTTACATGTGGATATAAAACAAGTCGATCTGATGTATCAAGGCCAAAGATTGGGGACAAAAGAGGTCCTGCAGGAATTTTATTTAAAGTCTAAGAGGGAGAAAAGTAATGTGACCGCCGTATTAAGAGGTGAACAATTGTTACAGTTAATTAATGGTGATGAGAGATTTGTATACGAATCACAGAGTTAGGATGGTGTTTATAACATTGGTTTAAAGGTAAGATTTGTGACGCGGTCTAAAGGTTGGTCTAAAGGTTTTTCGATGAACAAAGGCAAACGACGCTATGAGATTATTTGTAATAATCTTCAGGTTCCAATGAGTTCTGAAGCTAAGGTTTCATCTACAAAATTTAAGACGTCTGAGTGTTTTAATATATGAATATGTGAAGATGAAATTAAGATGATGGTTTTAATAGGTTTTTATGATCATGTTCTGCTTTAGGTTTTTATAATTTTTACCCATGGAACTAAGATTGATGGTTTTAATAGGTTTGTTATTTTAGTTGATTTCTTTTTAATACAAATATTTAGTGATGATGTGCGGAGCCCATCGGGCCGAGTAATTGGGCTTGGTCCATGGCCGCGGTCAAGTCTTCCTCCTAAACCCTAATTCCCTCTTATAAATAGAGGGGTAATCTAAGCAATTAGGGCACTCAATCGGGACACATTCTCACTAGGGTTTTTACCTACCACTCTTGGTAAGGTTTTTCCCTTCGCCGCCAATCGGAGCGCCGTCCATCGGCCGTCGGTCAGCCCTTAGCCACCCTCCCGAGATCATCATCTCGGCTAGGGTTATCACGGTAACCGGACCGGAGGTTAACGCCGCTGAACTAATAAAACCCTCCTCTATTGCACTCAAGCGTGTTTCTATCCTAGGCGAAAATATGCTTGATCAATTAGCAAATATATTATGATGATCATCTTCTGTTTTAGCTTTTTAATACTTTTAGTAGTGTAATATTGTTTGAACTTATGATGGTTGTGATTTAATATATTAGTTAATTAATCAATTCATTCCTAATCGATTGACTGGTACCACCCATGTCCTCGGTGCATCTCGTTGGGGGGGTATGCTTTTGATTATGGATTTCCTCCGGAATGTATGTACTTTGGATATGATCGGGTGGTCCATTAATGGTGGACACTCAACAACTCCAAACTATAGTTCAAAAAGTCTTTTGGTTAATTAAATCCGATAAGATTATAATTTATTTATATGTTTTATTTTATATTATAAAGTTATATATATAACTTTATAACTTTATAACTTTATAAAGTTATATATATAATATATATAAGTTCGGGGCTATAAAATTTAGCATGTTAACTAGTTAAGTGCGGCAGATGTACTGACTTGTTATGTATTTGAACCGAACTACATTAATATTTACATAAAGTAGTCTAACCAAGAGAGTAAGCAGCAGCTAATATTTTGGTTAATATTTACATAAAGTTACCTAACCAAAACACTACATCAATATTCATTAAATAGTATCCAAACAAAAGCTTAAGATTTGGTGGAACAAAACACTGGTGCAGCATCTTCTAGTCCTTTCATTTCATCGGACCCCGTAAATATGTAATATATGTTAGTCTGTTAATCTGTTATTAAAAGTGCAGCTGTAGTTGCTTGAATATGCAATGTGATCTCAAACATGTTCACGAGATTAACAAATAATTCAATATCAAACAAAATTAACGATTGTTAAATTTGTCAAATTAAGAATATGTCGAACGCAATGTGATCTCAAAACTGAATCAAACAAACTAAAGATTGGTATATGGAAGGCAACAGAGAGTTCACAACAACTTGTGAACAAAAATACGTGTAAACCAATTCACCTTCCTGCAATACATTTCATTTTAGCTTTTGGTGGCGTAACACATCAACCATATATAAAAGCAACTAATACTTAGTCATTGACTCCCCTTTCTCGCTACTTTCTTTTGCAACCTGTATACGAATTTTTTTTAAATTGTTTTTTGTCAAACGAACGTAGAATTAACTTAAAAAAAAGAACATGTAAAATAACAAAAGATGTGCACAAATGGAGGTTCGTAAGAAACTGAATTTTGGTTTATGACAACAGTTATGTTTTGTTTGTTGTGTTTTATTTACCTGGATGCTTGAATAGGGTGCGTTTTGTTGTGAATTGCAGATGCTCCTCGGGAGATTTTTGTGTGTCGGTTGATTGTCTAAAGGGAATCTTTATATAAGAGCATGGGGTGTGGAAGAGGTCACCTCGGCATCGGTTTCGAAGACAGAGGTGACCGACGGTCGGCTGATACCCTGCCGCCGTCGGTTCACCGTTTTCAAGCCCAAAGTCGCGGGCAAGACATCGATTGCGAAGGTTAAATGGGTCCCAAATTCGAATTTATATCCGTTGCTCTTTTTTTTTTCTTCCTTTTCCTCCATTTCTTCCTTTTTCTTTTTGGTTGATTTAATTTGTATGGAAAAAAGAAAGTCCAGTAAAATTTAAGTGAAGAAGGTTTAAAAATGGAGCATGATGAGGGGGAGAGATAAGGAAGAAGATAAGCCTCCTGTAATTTTTTTTTTCATTAACAGTTCCTTAAGTTGTTTTAAAGTTTCACTTTTAACCTTACAATAGTTGATATTTGGTTCATATATTTCTACCAGTGTACATGAGATAAAATCATACTATTTAGTTATTTTTTTTTACAAGCAACTTTATTTTTATAACTTCATAAACATCTGTTTATATAAAACTTTTTTTTATATAGAAAATATTTATTTAATTAAAAAGGATAAAATAAATGATAAATAATAAATATTTTCTCTTTCCAAGACACTGAACTGACATTCTTCCCAATTCCCCTGTTTTTTCACCAATGTCAGTCCAGTCAGTCCAGTCATCAGCAAGACACTGAACTAACACTGAACTGACGCGTCACCACACCCAGTGCTCTAAGGATCTGCCATAATGATACAAAACTAATAAGTGAACTTAAAAAGTTACTGAAATTATACATATACACAGTATGAACTACTTTGCCTCCATGAAACAAAAAGTTCAAATCATTAGCAGATACATACAAATTAATATCATCAAAGAACATATTAAAAAACAGTTTCAAACATAATAACATGTATACACAGTCAGTCCAACAGATATCTCAGAACAACAACTTTAATGACTCATTAACTTCAGGTGCGGACACACATCCTAACTCATTAATACGTCGTTGTAACGAATACCTACTAGACATTTGCTGCGACTACAGCAACGGTACAACCAAACTGGAATCACCAGTACCATACCAAATTGTTCACCACAAATATCTCATACTATCAAAAAACACATATGACAAATACCAGAAATATAAAACGTGACCATAAGAAGATTTCAACCTCAACTAACAGGACAAATAACACATATGACAAATACCAGAAATATAAACAAAAAAGTAATATAAATCTAAAATAGGGATGGTAACAATGACCATAAGAAGTTGTACCACGCTTGCATTAAGAACTTCAAAATGCACATATACATACATAAGGTCATTGTTACCCATTCAAACTACAAGGTATAAAATTATAAAGTAAAATAAGGAAAAATTAACAGAACCAACATCCCAAAGCATTCCGGGTACAGCGACTTTGCAACAACCAATTACAAATTTTGAGTCACCAAATATAGAAACAAAATTACACCACAAAACAGTAGTCGACTTCCAAATCTCAACATGAAAATCGAAAAAAAAAAGTTAAAAGAAGAAGATGCTTACCGAATCGCCAAGCAGATAACAAAATTACACCACAAAAGAAGAAGGTCCATAAGTGTGAGAAGACATACACGAGAGAATACATACGCGTGAAAGTTCAGCTCATTAAGTTTAACCGCTAATTATTTAGAAAAAAATTGGTGCCTTCTATGAAACCATTACTATGGCATCATAGTGCCTTCTATTGAAACACGGTACTGTCTATTGAACGATGGTGCACATACGAAAGCGCAAGTGCAATAAGCGCGTGAAAAAGTCCACATGTGTCAGCAGACATACGCGTGAGAAGACATACGGGAGCAAGAAGGACCCATGTGTGAAAGTGCAGTTCCTTAAGTTTAACCGCTATGGATTCATAAAAAAATGGGTGCCTTCTATGGAACCATGGTGGACATACGAAAGCGAGAGTGCAATAAGCGCGTGAAAAGGTCCACACGTGTGAGAAGTCATACGCGTGAGAAGACTTACGCACGCAAGGACTCATGTGTGAAAGTGCAGTCTGTTAGGTTTAACCACTAAGTATTAAAATAAAATGGTGCCTTCTACGGCATCATAGTGCCTTCTACGGAACCATGGTGCCTACTATGGCACCACGATGCATTCTACGGCACCATAGTGCACATAAGCAAGCGAGAGTACAATACTAGCGTAAGAAGCTCCATACGTGTCAGAAGACATACACGTGAGAAGATATCCACGCGCAAAAAAGACTCGCATGTGAAAGTTAGTTCGTTAAGTTTAAACGCTAAGGATTGAAAAATAAAAATGGTGTCTTCTACGGCACCTGGTGCTTTCTATGGAACCATGGTGCCTTCTATAGCACCATGGTGCCTTCTATTGTACTATGGTGCACATACGCATGTGAGAGTGCACTACGCGTATAAGAAGGTCAATAAGTGTGAGAAGTCATACACGTGAAAAGACATACGTGTGAGAAAACATGCGAGTGCAAAAAGGACTCACACGTGCAACTTCAGTTCGTTAAGTCGCTACGTATTAAACATATGGAGCCTTTGATGGAACCATGGCGCTTTATATGGAACCACGATGCTTTCTATGGAACCATGGTGCCTAATATGGCAACATGGTTCCAGAACCATGGTGCACATACACAAGCGAGAGTTCAATACGCGCGTACGAAGGTTCATACGTGCGAGAAGACATAAGAGTGAGAAGACATACGCGCGCCAGAAGGACTCACATGTGAAAGTTCAGTTCGTTATGTTTAACCGCAAAGTATTAGAAAAAAATGATGTCTTCTATGGAACCATGGTGCCTTCTATGGCACCATGGTTTCTTCTATGGAACTATGGTGCTTACTATGGTACCATGGTGCCTTCTATGGCACCCTTTCTATGGCACCATGGTGCACATACGCAAGTGAAAGTGTAATACGCGCGTGAGAAGGTCCATACGTGTGAAAAGACATACGCGTGAGATGACAAACGCGTGAGAAGACATACACGCACAAGAAATACTCATGGTGAAAGTTTAGTTCGTTAAGTTTAAGCGTTAAGTATTAATAGAAATGGTTATGGTGCCTTCTATTGAACCATGGTGCACATATGCATGCCAGAGTGCAATACATGTCTAAGAAGGTTGATAAGTGTGAGAAGACATACACCTGAGAAGACGTCCACATGAGAAGACATGCCCGTGAAAAGACATGCCCGTGAGAAGACATAAGTGTGATAAAACATGTGCGCACGAGAAGGATTCATGCATGAAAGTTCAGTTCGTTAAGTTTAACCGCTAATTCTTAAAAAAATGGTTCCTTAGATGGAACCATGGTCCTTTCTATGGAACCATGGTCCCTTGATGGAACCATAGTGCCTTCTATGGAACCATGGAGCCTACTATGGCACCATGGTTCCAACACGATGGTGCTTACTATGGCAGCATGGTTTCAGCACCATGGTGCACATACGCAAACGAGAGTGCAACACGTGACGTGCGAGAAGACATACGAGTGAGAAACATAGGCGAACAAGAAGAACTCACACGTGAAAGTTCAGTTCGTTAAGTTCAACCGCTAAGTATTAAAAAAATGGTGTTTTCCAAAGAACCATGGTGCCTTCTATGGGACTATGGTGCCTACTATCACACCACGATGGCTTTCTATGGCACCACGATGTCTTCTATTGAACCATGGTGCACATAAGCAAGTTTGAGTGCAATACGCGCGTAAGAAGGTCCATACGTGTGAGAAGACATACACGTGAGATGACATACACAAGAGAAGGCATACACACGCAAGAAAGTCTCACGCGTGAAAGTTCAATTCGTTTACCTTAACCGATAAGTATTCAAAAATAGAAATGGTGCCTTCTATGGAACCATGGTGCCATGGCGAAAAGGCACCATGGTGCCTTCTATGGCACCATGGTGCCTTCTATTGAACCATGGTGCACATACGCATGAGAGAGTGCAATACACGTCTAAGAAGGTTGATAAGTGTGAGAAGACATATGCGTGAGAAGACGTAAACATGAGAAGACATACGCGTGAGAAGACATGCACGTGAGAAGGCATACGTGTGATAAGACATGGCCGCGCTAAAAGGACTCACGCGTGAAAGTTCAATTCGCAAAGTTTAACCGCAAAGCAGTGTTGTAAATCTCCTGAGATCTCCCCGAGATCTCCTCCGAGATCTCGTTTTTAGAAAGCAACCGAGACGAGATGTTCATCTCCCGAGATTTCTCGGTCAACGGGGTCAAACTTAGTCAAAGCCACGATTTCTCGAATTTTCTTGCTAATTTGTAAGATTTTCTTGTAAAATTCCTAATTTCTAAGATTTTCTCGCTCATTTCTCGGATAGTTTTGTAAAATCTTTTAAAAACGTATATAAATATACATATATTTATGTTTTTATGTATATTTTTATTTAAAAAACTATAAAGTCAACGTCCGAGATCTCCCCGAGATTATTCCGAGATGCCGAGATCTCCCAAAAAAAGTCCAAACGAGATCTCTCCGAGATCCGAATTCTCCAACCTTGCCGCAAAGTAATCAAAAAAATAAATGGTGCCTTCTATGAACCATGGTGCCTAATATGGGAACAAGGTTCCAGAACCATGGTGCACATACGCAAGTGGGGGAAGTAATTTTTTCGTTTTTTTGAATTTTTTTTTCAAGCATTAAGATCACATGAAAATATGAATATTTAAAAAAGATACTTTGTGATAAATGTTATTATTTTGGAGAATTAATGCTCGAAGAAATAAATGATAACATTCATTGCAATGAATGTTTTGCTTCTGAGTTTTTTTTTAGGGGTTTAGAAATTAGGGGGTTAAAAATTAGGGTTTAGAAATTAGAGTTTTGGGTTTAGAAATTAGGGTTTAGATTGAATTTTTAACACGAACGGTTTAGAGTTTAGGGTTTTGGGTTTTGGGTTTAGGGACTAAACCCAAAACACTAAACCCTAAACTCTAAATCGGGCTAAGTTTCGAAAAAAACACTTCACACAAGATGAAAACAAAACGATGCAAATAAACTCTAACTAAAACATTACGCATGATGAATGTTATCATTTATTTCTTCGAGTGATTTCCCGCCAAAATAATAACATTCGTCACAAATTGTCTTTTTTAAATGTTCATATTTTCATTCATGTGGTCTTAATGTTTGAAAAAAAAAACAAAAAAAAAAAAATTACTTTCCACCACTTCTCCCCAAAAAAGTGCTTCCCTTATATATATATATATATATATATATATATATATATATATATATATATATATATATATATGTATGCACACACACACAGGGGCGGTTTTTAATGGGGACAGGCGGGGGCAGCCGCCCCCAGTGGATTTGCAATTTTCAGTGTAAAATTTTTGGATTTTTCGATTTTGCCCCAGCGGATTTTTTTTTTTGCCCCAAAACCATTAAATTTTGCCCAAAAATCTCCAAATTTTACCCCAAAATCTTCAAATTTTGTTCACAAATGTTAAAATTTTGCCCCAAAACCTCCATAATTTGCTTAAAAACCTCCATTTTTTGCCCCAAAATCTCCATATTTTGCCCAAAAAGTTGCCACGATTTTAAATTTTTTTTTTTGCCCCCGGTGACTTGGAATCCTGGTACCGCCACTGCACACACACACATCCCGTTAAAAAACTTATCTCTTTCATTTGGATTAGTGTAAATCATGAAAAAGATCAGATGATAAGATATAAAACCTGAAACAGCTGCTATCCTAAGTTCTTTGTGGAAATAAAATTTGAGAAGTGACAACAAGGTTTGGCCAGGTGGTATGTACATTGTTTTCTGATCATAAAAGAAATTAGTAATAATATATGAGAATAGTTATACAGCAACAGAACCTGGTCAATCCATGGATATAAACCCTCCTTCAACTCATTGACAAAGAAACACAAGATGTAGCCGGCAATAACTTTCTCCTCAAGAACACTTGTCTTGATGCCTTTAATTTTGAAAGAAACTGCATTGCCATATGCCAATATATTCTCTGGTTGCAGTACATTAGGGAGTCTTATAACAACATTTAAGCTTTGAAAGAGCCTCCACAACAAGTAGTTTTACAACAGTCTCATCATATTCTGTGCATCCAACAAGTCCATAAACAGCACCCTGAATGTAAAAAAAAAAAAAAAACAATATGGTTAAGTGTGTAAGAAAGCACCCAGACACAAATTAATGATTGCCGGAGAAGCCGACCTGTCGGACATTAAGGTTCTCATCATTGCAGGCTTCTACAAAGAAAGGATGACATGGCAATTTTAATCCATCAACTTATAAATGGGTTATATGGGTTGTGTTTTATAACAAACACGTCAAATCAAAACTATAGTTGAAAGGAGAAAGCCTCAACCAGATTGAAAGTTGGTCAAAGTTAAGATTGACCACAAATAGCTTCCTACATCACTTTATCTAATATCCGAATTATAACTGTAACTATAATTGCTCTTTTATCATAATTAGTTCATGGGCCAACTGTTACTGTAAGATTATCTTTGGTTACTATAACTTCATATGACTTGTTTCAAGACCTCATCTTGCCACCTCTTATAGACATTCTCAAGTTCAGAATTGACAAATCCCATCAAAGAAAGACAAAAAAGAGGCTTCAAATCTTTTCATCAATGTTTAATGGATTTTACCTATCTGTAACAAAATTATTGTAAAGCAGCCAAAAAATATACAAGTAATCATTTTTAAAATTACTTGAGGTCAATAAAAATAAAAATAAAGAAACTCAGTAGAAAAACTCTTCAGCTTTAGCCCTTTCTAGTCTTTCCGTTTATCTGTTTTAATATTCTGTAATTACCTGCTTGCTTTAACTCATCCGTGATGCTTCTCATCTGGTTTTTCATCTTACCTGGAAGCATGTGGAATAATGCAGTTTGGACACGTGAACACTATAAAGATTATAAGTATATGATGACATATTTTATGAAGATAAATCAAACCTGTATACTCTGAGCACTATAAAGATTATAAGCATCCATCATACCTGCACATATTTGGTATCAGGTACCTTATAAACCAATACTCTGAGCACGTTACCTCACAACACACACACACACACACACACACACACACACACACACACGAGAATTCATTGAATAATATTAAACCTGCCATGTGCAAAGCTTCAACCAGAGATGGAACTATGTTGTAAGACAAGTAACAGAACCACAATTTATTAATAAGAATATAAACCCTCAAGAACCCTCCTTCAACTAATTGAGAAAGAAACACAAATTGTAAGTAAAGACACGTAACATTTTACATAACCAAGAACACTTAATACCTTTAAAGAATCAGCAACCGATACATAGCATGAGCTTCCATAGGAGGTGATGACTCACAGTTGACCTAATTCAAGAAACAACGAATTTAGATCAGTATGTGCACATTCAATGAAAAATATGATCTCATTTGATGAAAAAAACGATGTGAAATTAGGGTTTCGAAGGACGCTGGATTGGAGCGAGTAATTGGTACGATTTGTGCGTGTTGCACCTGTGAATCCATCGCCGGAATTCAAACGGATGATTTGTAAAAACCCAATGGTTTTAGTACGAATATATAAGACTTGTCCATGTATGTTACCGTTACAATTGAATCGGTCGGTGCTAAAACTCAACGGGCCAATGGTTGAACAGAATCTTGTAATATATTCACACATTAATATTAATAGGGGTTAGATAAATAAACCAGGCTAGTAAAATTACCCTTTTTCTGTAATATTTACACATCCGTAAGTTACTATGATTTATTTAATAATTTAATTTGTTTTAATTAATTTCATCTCAATCTCAAAACAGTTCATTTTTCATTTGAAGTTTATTTGATTCTTTGATTATTGTTAGAATTTTGATAAATGTAGCCCTAAAGGCTACACTTAAGGTTTCTTAGTTTAACTTTGATTCTCATATTAATGACTTGTTACCATACTAAATAACAATCTCTACCCACTTTTATTATATATTTAATAAAGAATATAAAGATTATTTAAATTAAAATGACTGAAAAAAGTTTCTAATTATGATTAAATAAAAGTTTCTTTTATTTCCTTTAATTTTCTCGTATTTTTATCTTTGATTTATGCATAAATGATGGGTTCAGAAAAATTTAAGTAAAACATATGAAGACTATCTATGTTAAATATATGAAAAAAGAAAATTGAAAATTAGGATCAACCCTTAAAGGTTCGTCATCTTGCAAAGTGATTAGTGGTTCTGGTTGTGCACGTCTTCGGTTGCTCGTTATACCTTCCATACAATTAATTTTCGAACAGTTGGAAAGTACTATTTATGCTTTTTCGGTCGGATGAAATGGTAGTATAAATGTAATATGAAATGAGTCGTATTTGTAGTTGAGTAAAAGTTGTTGAATGAAATGGGTTAGATTTAAGAAAATCATCTTTTAAAAAAAAAAAAAAACGGATTTATGATCGTTTAAATTATTTTAATAGCCGATACCTAAAACACACATAAAACTCTCACCCCTATATTGATCATTGATTTGATTCGTTTTATATACTACTACTTAATAAAATGGTAATTTGACAGGAAATTAGTAGAACCGCCGTACGTTAATTGCATAGATTGGTCAAAATGGTTGATTTTCTTTCTTGATGAACGAGTTGTTCCTCTTGATAATCCCGATCAAATTACAAGCTTGCTTATGATGGATTTCTTAGTAAGGTATATATATGCTTATAGTTTCAGATGCTTTTAGTTACGAGGTTTAAATTATCTGCATTTACTTTAATTATGATTCAGATCAGATGTATAGTTTCAGATGCTTAAAAGATGTTAAGTTCTTCAGTTATTTTTTAGAATGACAGCTTATACACACAAGTATAGTTAGAGGGACCTCATTAGAGTACCGCTATAAACAATGACTCTTTTGTAAGCTCTAACGATATTTATTGTCTTAGATCAAAATAGAATCGATTAAAAAACGGTTGAAAAGATAATTTTCTTGATACAGTTTTTTCTATTTTATTTAATAAAAAGTATGTGGTATGTAGTATATAAGCTTATAGATTACCCAATCTATCATTATGGAAATTAGAACCAGTTGGTTAGAGTAGAACCTCATTAAACTTATATATGAAGGTTTGTACAAATTGGACTCGAAACAGGACGTAATATTTTTGTCTT
The DNA here is from genome assembly GCF_046630445.1 of Rutidosis leptorrhynchoides. Lineage (NCBI taxonomy): Eukaryota > Viridiplantae > Streptophyta > Magnoliopsida > Asterales > Asteraceae > Rutidosis > Rutidosis leptorrhynchoides. The sequence continues at coordinate 38,606,209 of NC_092334.1, read as the reverse complement.
TGATACCCCTTTTATTTAAGACATTTATACTCAACACAAATTAGTACTGTAGGTACAAAACCTCATTAGTAGCATATCTTTTAGTAGTCAGGATTAAAAATTAGAAAAACGGTCACACATCTGACTAAACATGATTTACAAGTTAATTTGCATTCTACTATAGGTCAATGACACAAACTTGCATAAAACCAAATAAGGTTGTCATATTGTAAGACCCGAATAATTATTGTACAGAGTGTAAATAGGGTACATAAAGTGTGGGCTGCATTGCGTATTTAAACAGAAGTCAGAACCTGCTCAGACACCATGTGCGCGCCGCGCAGGAGTAGGTGTGCGCGCCGCGCACTGCTCCTATGCACAGATTTCTGCTTTTTAAATTAAAGTTAAATGAAGGGCATTGTTATCTTTTCACTTGAGGACGAGTTTGGGGCTTTAGTGGCCAGTTGGGTGGTGGTTGAAACACATTCAATCTTATCACCAACCACATCATCTCTCCCAAATTAATGTTCTAGAGTGAGAAACCCATTTGAGGGAGAGAAAGCTTAAATCAAGGAAGAAGAAGTTGATTTCGGGCCAAAGTGCGTGTATTAAAGTTGTTCATCTATCCACTAGCTACGTTTTGATTGTAGTGGTATGTCTTAACTTTAATTTCCTTATTTTTAATTTGTTTAAGGGTTAGGGTTTGGGTTAGTGATGAACATAAAATCCATTATTGGCGATTTTGAGGGTTCTTGGGTAAGATTGAGTCATGAAGACTCAATAGTAACTAGCCTAGGGTTTCAAAGTGATAATTGAGGTTATTGAGTCTTAATTGGTTAGTTATTTACTAGCACACCTAGATATCAAATGAATGGGTGTTATTTGGGTTAGTGGATAACCCGAAATGAGTGTGTTGACCTTAAGTGGTTAAATGGGTAATGATTAACCTAGTTTGGAAAGATGGGTATGAAATACCCCGATTTTGTGTTAGTTAGTGTTGTTGGACATTAATCACTAGCTTTTAGTGGTTATTGATGGCCATGACATTAAATGGACGGTTTTGGCATAAATGGGTCATTTAATGCATTTAAGTCATTAAATGCACAAGAGTGTATTGTTGGTGTTTAGTCCAACTAGTTTGTGTGTTGATTGAGTACTTAATGTATTAGGTACTTTGCTTTGAAGCTTGCGGAAGTATAAAACCGTCACCGAAGTGTTAAGGTGAGTGTAATAATTATATATGTATGTATATGATTTATTTTCTTGTGGAGTATGGATTTAAAGTTCGATGTTGACGATGTCATACCACTATTGTTGTTGGATGAGGGTTTAAAGTTCGGGGTTAACGATACCTCATATGTATGGATTTAAAGTTCGATGTTGACGAAGCCATACCACTATTGTAGTGACATTCGATGAGGGTTTAAAGTTCGATGCTGACGATACCTCATATATGTGGGTTTTAAGTTCGATGTTGACGATACCACATTTAATGGGACGGATGGGATTTAAGTTCGATGTTGACGATACCATTCGATGGGCTAGCCTTGGGAATTGAATACTAATGGATGTTGTGAACATCAATGTTGTGTTTTGTGGTGTAGCATAATATATTGCTTGTGTTTTATGCTATTGTTATACTAACTTGCAGTGTTGTAAAAAACCCGATTACTCGCCGATTAATCCCCGATTAATCATTTTTAGGAGCAATCCGTTCCGATTTCCAAAAATCCGTTTAATTAAATGGTCAACGTCAATTGATGGATCAAAATCGAATTTGGTAATCAAAGTTAGTTAAAGTCAAAAATGGTTAACATTTTAACATTAAATTAAACTAGAATTTTATAGTTTTGAAGCAAAATGAACAATTTTAGACAATTATATTAAAAAATATCTTTATATTTATGGTTTTTTCTATAGTTACACATATAATTTTTAAAATTTAATATTTAAATGTATACAGTAAAATCAGATTAATCTCCGATTAATCCCCGAATTGCCGATTAATTCTTCCAAAGTCCCGACCGATTAATCCTCGAATAGCGAATTTTGCAACCTTGCTAACTTGTGTATTGGAGATTTAGCGTTATACGTTATGATGGTATGCTAATTATATTGCTAGTATGTATGTGAAAATGTTGTAGGTGATTGCAAGTAAGTAAGTTATATATGTGTAGAGACCCGTCCTAATCCATCCAGACAAAAGTCCATATCGATTACAAACGATTCACAATAGTTGGTTACATCGCGAGGTACTTGACCTCTATATGATACATTTTACAAACATTGCATTCGTTTTTAAAAGACAAACTTGCTTTATATCAAAAAGTGACGACATGCAAATCATTTCATAATATATTCAACTATAATTGACTAAATAATAATATTGACGAACTCGACGACTCGAATGCAACGTCTTTTGAAATATGTCATGAATGACTCCAAGTAATATCTTTTAAATGAGCAATTGCACAGCGGAAGACTTCTTTCATACATGAGAATAAACATGCTTTAAAGTGTCAACCAAAAGGTTGGTGAGTTCATTAGTTTAACATAAATAATCATTTCCATCATTTTAATAGACCACAAGATTTCATTTCCATTTCTCATAAAAATACGTCCCATGCATAGAGACAAAAATAATCATTCATATGGTGAACACCTGGTAACCGACATTAACAAGATGCATATAAGAATATCCCCTATCATTCCGGGAAATCCTTCGGACATGATAAAAACAACATCGAAGTACTAAAGTATCCGGTACTTTGGATGGGGTTCGTTAGGCCCAATAGATCTATCTTTAGAATTCGCGTCAATTAGTAGATCGGTTTACTAATTCTTAGGTTACCAAGCAAAAGGGGCATATTCGACTTCGATCATTCACCCATATAATGTAGTTTCAATTACTTGTGTCTATTTCGTAAAATATTTATAAAAATTGCACATGTATTCTCAGCCCAAAAATATAAAAGTGTAAAAAGGCAAATGAAACTCACCATACTGTATTTTGTAGTAAAAATACATAGAACGACATTGAACAAGTATAGGGTTGGTCTCGGATTCACGAACCTATATCATTTGTGGATATATTAATACACGTAATCGTAATCGATCAATTATATATATATATATATATATATATATATATATATATATATATATATATATATATATATATATATATATATATTTGGTATTAATAGTATACTTGTTGTTCTATATGTTATTTAATATATTTAGTTTATATGTTTTATATAACTATTACTTATCATTAATAATAAAAACTATATATTAAGGTTTAGTATATATTTATATATTAATTGATATAGTTTAACTAATATCTTTTTAGTAATAAAAGTATAGCGTAAAGTATTTTATATAAAAGTATCTATTTAGGATACTATTGATAGTTTTAGTGATAACAAAATAATAATTTTATAAGAATGATAATAATGATAATAAGTTTAATAATAATAATACTAATGATTATATTAATAATAATGATAATATTTTATAATACTACTTATGTTACTAATAATAATAACAATATTCTTATTTATAACTATAATCATAATAATAATAATGATAACAAATACTTGCATGACAAAATTATAATAATAAATACATTAGTAATGTTAATAATAATAATAATGGTTTTAATACTTATAACTATGATAATATTAATAATAAGTGTTATAATACTAATAATAACAATAACAATAATATCAATAACAATAATAATAATAATCATAGTAATAACATTAATAATAATAATAATATAAATGATAATCAAAATAATAATAATAATAATAATAATAATAATAATAATAATTAATAAAGAATAAATATGAAACTACCTCTTATAAATCGAGTTCCAAAAAAAAACAAGCCACTGCAGGGCTCGAACCTGAGACCTCTCGCTCACCCAACACGCACCCTAACCACACCATCTGCCTTGCTTTTCTGTTTTATAGTATAACCAAAATATATTTATCCTATTTGTTTTTCTGTTTCTTCATCTTCTTCCCAATTCCAAAATAAATCGACCAGGAAACAAAACACAATCAATCACAAATTGAGTATTTAACCTTAGGACTTTCTAAACGAAACAAAAACATAATCAACAACAGATCCTTGATATATTTAAAACAGATAAATAAAAAAAATAAACTTTCTGTAGACCATTATGAACGTGATGAACTCTCTTCGTGATTTTGAGATTTAAATCGTTTTAGACACAAATTTCTTCATGAAAAAGTTTTCATTTCACTCCTAAGAACTCTCTGAAACCCCAATTTAATCAGAATCATTGTTGTGTTTACGAATTTCACAAAAATCAAAATGTTTGAATTTTTAAAATCTACCTTTGACTCCATAATTCGAATTCGTTATAAACTTTTGTAAACTCATCTTTTTCTGAAAGATTAACTAAAACATTCCTATAAAAACTGAAATTATACATTTTGAAATCTATTATGAAATCGTTCTGTTTTAAATATGAAGTGACAACAGAGCAGAACCGGTTTGTTTCTTCAACTTTTCTGATTGATTTTGATCGTATTGAGCATTATTCTTTGTAATCATACGGTAATATAACTGTGGAAGGTTTGTATGGTTTATGATTAATGAGTTAAACGAATTTGAAGAATTTAGGGATATCGACAAGTTAAATTGGCCAGTACAGAATATATATAAAAAATCAAAAGTTGAAAGTGATGGAGAACAGATTTTTGGATTGTATGGGTAATTCTAAATCTGCTGGGTAATAACTAAGGTAAGAGACAAAATTTTGTAAACCAATTGATAGATACGTTTAATGGAATCCAGAAATTCTATTATATAAGATTAAGATTAAGATTAATAATTAATATATATAATTATATTTATATTAATAATAATAATACTAATAATTATATTAATAATAAGAATAATATTTAATAATAATTCAAAGAACACTGATAATGCAAAAATAATTATTAATAACACTTTTAAATATGATGTTATTAATGATAATCATAATAATTTGTATTTTCTTTATAATAGTATTTATAATATTTAATAATACAGATTTAAATATTAATGAAAGTAATAATAATAATATTAATATAACATTTGCCTTAACTTGCAACTGGATATATTAATATTTTAATTCATTAATTATGTAATATTTTCTAGTTATATAACATATGATAACATACATTTAATATTCAATGTTTATATATTTTAATATAATATACATATAACCATTATTTAGAAATCGTATCCATATATATTTATACATACATACATTTATTCATTTTAATAAAGACTTAGTTATTCTATAATTTATTTTACATTTTAAATTTTCAAATTGATTGATTAAAGTATATTTTATTAATTAAATTTATTATATATATATATATATATATATATATATATATATATATATATATATATATATTTAGTTGTTTACAAACAATTGTTCGTGAATCGTCGAACACAGTCAAAGGGTAGTTGATTACATGAATACGGATTTCAAAACTTTTGAGACTTAACATTACAGATTTTGCTTATCGTGTCGGAAACATATAAAGATTAGAGTTTAAATTTGGTCAGAAATTTCCGGGTCACTATAGTACCTACCCGTTAAAGAAATTTCGTCCCGAAATTTGATCGAGGTTGTCATGGCTAACTATAAAAATGTTTTCATGACGAATATGAGTTGATAATTAGAGTTTTATCATCATTGTGTAATATAGATAAAACAATTTGGTTATGAGAAGAGTATAAGTGAAGCTATCGCAAGAGAGTGAAATGAGTAGGTATAGATTTGTCATATCCTTTGACGTAGATATGATTGATTTCCAAAGTTCAAGAGACTTGGAGAAAATCTTCGTAATAAGATCTGATTCTTCGATAATTAAGGAAATTAGGATCCGCTTTAAATGCGATCATCTATTTTGATTGCTCTGTCGGATATTTTACTATAAATCCACCCTCTTCGTTTCCTTACAACTCACACCTTCTATTCTTTCCCCCTCAATTCATATTTTAAAACATTCGTCAATATGCTCCATCCCGTTCTGATCCTTGATATACTCTTAACTTTCATATCTGTCATTCTTCTCTTTCATCTACCACCAGAGGATTTTATTTACTTTTACTATTACCTTGGGGTTATAGTGTTTTTAATTCTCCCGTGCCTTTACGTGGCAATATGTATTGATATGCACGGTTTGTAATTTATGTGTTGTTGTCGAGCTTTATATCTTCTTTTATATTTCAAGGCTTCATGTTTTTGTTCATATTCCCGACTTTATGTCAAGCAGATAATGGTCCAGAATTCGTAGGTATGTAGTTTTGAATGAACATGACTAATGTTCTACGAGAGAGATTGTTATAGCACGATCTTGGTTGGTTAAATTACCTGGATTCAAAGAAAAAATAGAACTATCAAGAAGATATATTCTTGATATGTTTGGAGATTAGATAGAATGTAAAAGTCGTGTAACATGGCACATGATGATGGTACTGTGAATCATCCCATTCCATTAGAAACTCAGCGTGACTTACTGTAATATAATAACGTTGATCAAGTGTCATTATATTATATTAACTCAAGCATCAGTTCCCAACACTACTTCAAGAACATTCATATTTTAAATTCAAATTTCTCAGAATTTAGAAACTAAAATAGTTTCCTTTCTGATGTAACACTGATATCGCGAAAGAGATAATTAATTTCGGACGAGAATATTTATGAAAATATCCTCAGAAATATCGAAGATATTTATGATGATATTTTGGAATTTCTAAGTTCGATGAATGATGAAGAAAGATTTTCCGTAAGATTTTACATGACCTCGGAGCAAGATATTCTCTAAAGATTTCATCCGATCCAGAATTACCTGGATTCTTTGAATATAGGGTTTGGTCCTTGTATTTGTCCTTGGTCTCCTTCACGGTTAGCTCAATCCGTTTTTTTTTTTCAATACCAAATTTTCTATCGAGCGTTCCCAACACTCCATTCTTTATCATCAAACTCTTAGCCATTTAGGCCATCTAAAATTTTACTATTTCCTCTGCATTTAATGCAGCCATATTTGAATCGTCAGTTATCAATCCGAGGTGGTTTCAGGAGAATGGTGTTTTTTAGATGATTAAAAGTTGATGGTAATATGGTGAAATATAAAAGGTTCCCCGGTAACAATAAAAGAGCACACATATATATCAAAGTTATAATAAGGCTGTTTCGAACGAAAAGTCGAAGTTGACTTGCTGGAGCTGTGAAAAAATTGGCTAATTTGGAAAGAGATTGAAAATTTATTTTCGGTAATAACAATGACAAAGGAGATAGCACAGATACGTATTAAACGTTTATTCAGGTTCTGAGAGTTTTTCAGGTGCATAACTATAGACATTAATCTCTTCTTTCGTAGATAAAGTGCGGTTAGTTCATACTCTCGATTGAGGTGTTTTCAAAGATTATGAAAGGTTTGAACGTAGATTGTAATCGTCAAGATACAAATGAGGTTTAAGATGAAATGAAGTGGCAAACTTGAAGAGTTGTTTAGTTTCATATGTTATAATCAATATTTTAATTCATTTTAATTGTCTAATGTTATTAGTCCACAGTCGATAATCCACAGTTAACAGTCCAATAATTCATATATAGTTTAATATATAATATTCGAATTGATTAATACGTATCGCGACCCGTGTACATGTCTCAGACTCGATCACAACTCAAACTATATATATTATTGTAGAATCAACCTCAACCCTGTATAGCGAACTCGATCATTACAGCATATAGAGTGTCTATGGTTATTCCAAATAATATATATAGATGCGTCGATATGATATGTCAAAACCTTGTATACGTGTCCCGATATTTAAAGTGCGTAAAATTAAATGACGATAAATAAAGTGCGAGAATATAAATTGCGAGAATGTAAATTGCGATACTTAAATTGCGATAAATAAACTGCGATAAATAAAATGTAATCAGTTAGCTAGGAACAGTTAGCATGGATTCTTAACAAAATTCCTCATAGTTAATTTGTTTGTTTCTAACAAATTTTTATTTTGTCCAATATTTTCTTCATTATGCCACTTGTTGAATTCTGATAAATCAAAATCCCAATATGAAATTGGATGAATATGGTTATTTTGTGGTGAACGGATTCGTATAGCTGTGGTTGTAAGTAGGATAGTAAATAACAGTTGAATCAGATTCGTAGAATGTACAGTGTAACTTATTAATGCGAAATCTAATTATTCCTCGGGTATTACCTACCCGTTAAAATATTTTCACCATTAAGAGTTTGTACAATAAAAATTTTAATTAAAATCTTTATGAAAACATATATACATATATATTTTCTTCAGACGTAATCATGGATTTAATGAGTCAATGTGATATTAAACTCATTAGATTTACGGCTAGAACTAGAGTACATAATCTCTAAAACATTAGAGATTACATAATCGTCATGAAGGACGAAGATAGTTTATGTAGAACGATTCGTAGAATGATGATTATGCTTGAGGTATAGCTTGCGAGGTTGAGACGTGTGATGATGATGTTGTTGTTGATATTGGTTATGCTGCTGGTGCTGCTGATGGTGGTACTGCTGCTGTCGGTGCTACAACTGTTGTTGATGCTGAGGTTGGTGATGATGTTGGTGTAGTAAGTATAGCTTGTAGATCAAGCACCATTCTTGTCAGGGTTTCTATCCTACCCTCTATCATTTCTATCCATCCACTCATCTGATTCGATAGATCTTGATTATCAATTCGAAGTTCCCTAACTTCTTCTAATATTCCCCTTCGATTGGTATTCGGAAGTAGAGGTTGAATATTTTCTGAGATTGCAGTAATGCGACCTTCGAGGCAGAATATTTTAGCAAGAAGGGTGAATACAGTGTTGCGCATAGGTTCACCGGTGAGTACATCGTTTTCTCCGATGTTAGGAGGTAAGTTTGGTTCGTGGTAGGGCTCGCCTTCTTCATTTCTCCATCGAGTGAGTAAGTCTCGAACCCACCCCCATCTCTTCCAGAAAGAAAAATAACTAATTGGTTGAGGCACTTCTGGTTCATTGACTTCGGAGTCTGCTTCAATATACATCTCGAAATCACTTCCGGAACTAATGGAATCCAAGCTAGGTGTAGGATTCATCTCTCACGATCAGTTAAAGGGTTTTGATATGAAATGATTTTCGAATATCGAATGATATTCTAATTATATATTGAATATCTATACATACTTCCAAAGATCCCGTGAATTACGGAGAAAATTAAGGAAACGTATCAGATAAGGTCTACAGTCACAGATACGCTAAGATATGAATTTTGTCTATACATTATTCATGCAATCATTGCAGTAAGATATGTCTAGACTAAGAATGATAAGCAGGTAATTTCCTAGGATGATAAACTGATGATTTCTGACAAAGATGATAAGCAAAATTTTGACATGCAGACACGGTCGAAGTCCAGACTCGCTAATGCATCCTAACGACTATCAGTTAGACATACTAATGCAAGACCTGGTTCGCTAAGACCACCGCTCTGATACCAACTGTAGAGACCCGTCCTAATCCATCCGGACAAAGTCCATATCAATTACAAAAGATTCACAATAGTTGGTTACATCGAAAGGTACTTGACCTCTATATGATACATTTTACAAACATTGCATTCGTTTTTAAAAGACAAACTTGCTTTATATCGAATATTGACGACATGCAAATCATTTCATAATATATTCAACTATAATTGACTAAATAATAATCTTGATGAACTCGACGACTCGAATGCAACGTCTTTTGAAATATGTCATGAATGACTCCAAGTAATATCTTTTAAATGAGCAATTGCACAGCGGAAGACTTCTTTCATACCTGAGAATAAACATGCTTTAAAGTGTCAACCAAAAGGTTGGTGAGTTCATTAGTTTAACATAAATAATCATTTCCATCATTTTAATAGACCACAAGATTTCATTTCCATTTCTCATAAAAATACGTCCCATGCATAGAGACAAAAATAATCATTCATATGGTGAACACCTGGTAACCGACATTAACAAGATGCATATAAGAATATCCCCTATCATTCCGGGAAATTCTTCGGACATGATAAAAACAACATCGAAGTACTAAAGCATCCGGTACTTTGGATGGGGTTCGTTAGGCCTAATAGATCTATCTTTAGGATTCGCGTCAATTAGTAGATCGGTTTACTAATTCTTAGGTTACCAAGCAAAAGGGGCATATTCGACTTCGATCATTCACCCATATAATGTAGTTTCAATTACTTGTGGCTATTTCGTAAAATATTTATAAAAATTGCACATGTATTCTCAGCCCAAAAATATAAAAGGGTAAAAAGGCAAATGAAACTCACCATACTGTATTTTGTAGTAAAAATACATAGAACGACATTGAACAAGTATAGGGTTGGTCTCGGATTCACGAACCTATATCATTTGTGGATATATTAATACATGTAATCGTAATCGATCAATTATATATATATATATATATATATATATATATATATATATATATATATATATATATATATATATATATATATATATATATATATATATATATATATATATATATATATATATATATATATATATATATATATATATATTTTATTAATAGTATACTTGTTGTTCTATATTTTATTTAATATATTTAGTTTATATGTTTTATATAACTATTACTTATCATTAATAATAAAAACTATATATTAAGGTTTAGTATATATTTATATATTAATTGATATAGTTTAACTAATATCTTTTTAGTAATAAAAGTATAGCGTAAAGTATTTTATATAAAAGTATCTATTTAGGATACTATTGATAGTTTTAGTGATAACAAAATAATAATTTTATAAGAATGATAATAATGATAATAAGTTTAATAATAATAATACTAATGATTATATTAATAATAATGATAATATTTTATAATACTACTTATGTTACTAATAATAATAACACTATTCTTATTTATAACTATAATCATAATAATAATAATGATAACTAATACTTGCATGACAAAATTATAATAATAAATACATTAGTAATGTTAATAATAATAATAATGGTTTTAATACTTATAACTATGATAATATTAATAATAAGTGTTATAATACTAATAATAACAATAACAATAATATCAATAACAATAATAATAATAATCATAGTAATAACATTAATAATAATAATAATATAAATGATAATCAAAATAATAATAATAATAATAATAATTAATAAAGAATAAATATGAAACTACCTCTTATAAATCGAGTTCCAAAAAAAAACAAGCCACTGCAGGGCTCGAATGCGATGACCCAGAAATTTCTGACCAAATTTTAACTTAATCTTTGTATGATTAACATTTCCGACACGATAAGCAAAGTCTGTAAAACTGAATCTCAAAATTTTTGAACTACTTTTATATATTTAAATACCCTTCGGTTGTTTTCGACGATTCGCGAACAATTATATGTAAATAGATACATATATACTATAACTTGAAAAGGTAACAATGTATTAATTATTTGATACCGTACATTAAACTTATTGGTTTAAATATCTATTTGAATATATATGATAAGTTGAAATATTTATTATTAAAATTTATATATAAATAACTTCCAATGTGTATTTAAAAACTGATTTATATATATTAAAAAGATATATACATATATATAATTTCAAGTTATTTAGTAAACGATAGTAATATTTTCAAATTGCTACAGTACCCAAAATGCTACAGTGTTTTTGAAAATCACTATTTGCTACAGTGAATTGCTACAGTACAATGAATTGCTGCAGTAACTTTGCTACAGTGGTATAGTTGTGGATGATTTAAGACTATATTTTGACAAAGGTACGATTCACGAAACGTAAAGTACAAGTTTTCTCAGTATACGATAGGACGTTCGAAAAACCGGAACCGAGACATAAGTCGAGTGACGACGTACGACTTATCGGAATGAAAATTACAAGTCAACTATGCATGTGAATTTAATATAATATATAATTAATTATATAAATTAAATATATTATATTAATAATTAAAAAATATGTCGACAAACTAGAAGTTAAAAGATCATGAGCTGGAAATCCATCCCATGCGATCGCATGGAAAATGGTCTTGGAGGCCATGCGATCACATAGCAGTCCTGGACAGGCCACACCTATAAAGCTCGAGATATCTGCCTCTGTTTTAATTTAAAAATTACTCCGTATTATATTTATTAATTATATTATTATTATTATTATTATTATTATTATTATTATTATTATTATTATTATTATTATTAAGATTAATATTATTATTAATCTTATTATTATTAGTAGTATTTGTATTATTATTAGTATTATACATAAAATACTACGACGAGGTCATGAGCGTGTCACTTTCAAAATAGTTTTATGAGCGGGATAAAGCTAAGGAAATTATGGGTTATTGCCAAGGAGGTTATGGATAATATTCATGGGTATTATTTGTAAGTCAAACCTAGTGTTATCATCTCCGTTACGTCTACGTACTTTTCTACAATATTGAATCTCAATATTGATATGTAAGTACTTATATTTTATCTTTTATATAATAATTGTGTATCCATGTCTAGTGCTCGAGTATATATATTTATACATGCTTGTATACTAAATTTCCTTGTTAAACAGTTTATGATGTACCACGAATTAAATACATATATTACTGGTAAAAGGTATATGATATACATGTTTTTGGAAAGCTGGCGAAAAATCAATAACTTTTCATTTAGATATCGAATAATTTCGATGAACGGATTAAAATATATGAGCAACTGAATTATGATTGAAGTTAATTGAAATTGCTTTTAAATCTACAATTAAGATTTAAACAACTTGTTTACGAGATTGATAAATTAGATTTTTGAATATTACCAACCGAGTAAATGAATCTTTATATAATGGTACATCTAGTTTTGTTAAACTATTGTCAAAATTGACTTTTTGAAACAACATTGGATAACTTTTGTATGTCAATATCGAGCATTAGGATTGTGATACACTATGACCTGACCTAGCTTGATAGACATTTATTAACCAACATATGTTCTCTAGGTTGAGATCTACGATTATTTGGTAATCCGTGTTTCGCTCACATTTTGGTGAACGACTTTATATGCTGCTAAGGTGAGTTTCATTGATCCCTTTTTAATTGCTTTTGCAATTTATATTTTTGGGCTGAGAATACATGCACTTTATTTTAAACGCAATGGATACAAGTACATATTAAATTCTACACCGAGTTTGAACCGAAAATCCCTTAGCTTTAGTAACTAGTAACTGCCGGTTATAAGAACTGGTGGGCGCGAGTAGTAGTATATGGATCCATAGGGCTTGATATCCCCGTCCGAGCTAGAGCACTAGCCTTTTAACGGACGTATGCTATTTGAGAAGCGTACACGTTGGTTTGCTGTATTATTAAGATGATTATACAAAGGGTACAAATTATATATACGTTAAGTTTAGTTACCAGGGTGCTCAATTTTGTAGAATATTTTGATAAACGTTTCTGGATGAAATAACTGAAATCTTGTGATCCACTTTTATATACAGATTATGCGAAACACTAAAACTATGAACTCACCAACCTTTGTGTTGACACTTGTTAGCATGTTTATTCTCAGATTTTCTAGAAGTCTTCCGCTGTTTGCTTAGATGTTAAACAAGCTATGTGCATGGAGTCTTACATGACATATTTTTCAAGGAGACGTTGCATTCACCAAATCATCACCATGTATCTTATTTTGATTGCATTGTCAACGGAAATACTTTTGTAAACTATTATTTATGGTGATTGTCTATATGTAGAAATCATCAGATGTCGAAAACCTTTGATTTAAATATTCATTTATGGTGTGCCTTTTCAAAAGAATGCAATGTTTACAAAATGTATCATATAGAGGTCAAATACCTCGCAATGAAATCAATGAATGACGTGTTCATCCATATGGATTTAGAGCGATCATCACATCGAACCTAAGACCTCTCGCTCACCCAACACGCACCCTAACCACACCATCTGCCTTGCTTTTCTGTTTTATAGTATAACTAAAATATATTTATCCTATTTGTTTTTCTGTTTCTTCATCTTCTTCCCAATTCCAAAATAAATCGACCAGGAAACAAAACACAATCAATCACAAATTGAGTATTTAACCTTAGGACTTTCTAAACGAAACAGAAACATAATCAATAACAGATCCTTGATTTATTTAAAACAGATAAATAAAAAAAATAAACTTTCTGTAGACCATTATGAACGTGATGAACTCTCTTCGTGATTTTGAGATTTAAATCATTTTAGACACAAATTTCTTCATGAAAAAGTTTCCATTTCACTCCTAAGAACTCTCTGAAACCCCAATTTAATCAGAATCATTGTTGTGTTTACGAATTTCACAAAAATCAAAACGTTTGACTTTTTAAAATCTACCTTTGACTCCATAATTCGAATTCGTTATAAACTTTTGTAAACTCATCTTTTGCCGAAAGATTAACTAAAACATTCCTATCAAAACTGAAATTATACATTTTGAAATCTATTATGAAATCGTTCTGTTTTAAATATGAAGTGACAACAGAGCAGAACCGGTTTGTTTCTTCAGCTTTTCTGATTGATTTTGATCGTATTGAGCATTATTCTTTGTAATCATAAGGTAATATAACTGTGGAAGGTTTGTATGGTTTATGATTAATGAGTTAAACGAATTTGAAGAATTTAGGGATATCGACAAGTTGAATTGGCCAGTACAGAATATATAAAAAAAAATCAAAAGTTGAAAGTGATTGAGAACATATTTTTGGATTGTATGGGTAATTCTGAATCTGCTGGGTAATAACTAAGGTAAGAGACAAAATTTTGTAAACCAATTGATGGATACGTTTAATGGAATCCAGAAATTCTATTATATAAGATTAAGATTAAGATTAATAATTAATATATATAATTATATTTATATTAATAATAATAATAATAATACTAATAATAATATTAATACTAGTAATAAGAATAATATTTAATAATAATTCTAACAACACTGATAATGCAAAAATAATTATTAATAACACTTTTAAATATGATGTTATTAATGATAATCATAATAATTTGTATTTTCTTTATAATAGTATTTATAATATTTAATAATACGGATTTAAATATTAATGAAAGTAATAATAATAATATTAATATAACATTTGCCTTAACTTGCAACTAGATATATTAATATTTTAATTCATTAATTATGTAATATTTGATAGTTATATAACATATGATAACATACATTTAATATTCAATGTTTATATATTTTAATATAATATACATATAACCATTATTTAGAAATCGTATCCATATATATTTATACATACATACATATATTCATTTTAATAAAGACTTAGTTATTCTATAATTTATTTTACATTTTAAATTTTCAAATTGATTGATTAAAGTATATTTTATTAATTCAATTAATTATATATATATATATATATATATATATATATATATATATATATATATATATATATATATATATATATATATATATATATATATATATATTTAGTTGTTTACAAACAATTGTTCGTGAATCGTCGAACACAGTCAAAGGGTAGTTGATTACATGAATACGGATTTCAAAACTTTCGAGACTTAACATTACAGATTTTGCTTATCGTGTCGGAAACATATAAAGATTAGAGTTTAAATTTGGTCGGAAATTTCCGGGTCACTACAATATGTATATGTATAATTATTGCATTCACTAAGCATTTTGCTAACCCTCTCGTTGTTTACCTTTTTATAGGCTCCGGCGTGGACAAGGGGAAGGGTATACGTTTGGACTAGTGATCCCGCTTCATTGTGTTAGGAGAAGCTTTTGGGACGTTTAGCTTTTGAAAGTTCGATCAAGTTATGGGTAGTTTAACCCCAAACACCATGCTCGAAGTGTCGTTTGTAAATTAAACTTTTGTGGTCGAAACTTATATTTTGTACGAAACTCGTATTTCGGCATATGTGGGCCCGGTTTCGTAAAACTTGTTTTATTATTGAAACGTGTTAGTTTTAACTATTATAATGTGTTGTGGAAAGCGTTTCATCTAAAAGTGTCGGGAAGTGAGAGATCATTAAATGAAAATTTGTAAAACCGGACAGAAGCTGAAACTGTATGTGTGCGCCGCGCACCAAAGGGTCTGCGCGCCGCGCACCCTTGCTGTGTAAAAAAAAAAAATTTTGTGGTCTGATTTCGGTTAGTTAACGGGTTGGGTTGTTACACATATTTATCATATAAAGTGTTCTAAAATATTAATATAAAGTGATCTAAAATTAACCTTTCACATTACTTATAGTTGAGAGTTGAGATATGAACTTGTTGCTCACTATTCATATATGGCGTTAGGTACTAATACCCAAGTCAAACATCTATCCCATCAAGGAAGGATTAACATCGGAGGAAGCAGCAGACGAATATGAGCAACGGATTAAAGATTTGGTAGCAAACAAGACACTAAGAACATCAGATAAAACAGGATTTGCAAAATTTGATCTAATGTTGGTTGGAATGGGTCTAGAAGGGCACGTTGCGTGAAATGTCCCGTTCTTATTGATTAAAAACGTTCCATATTAATTGATTTCGTTGCGAGGTTTTGACCTCTATATGAGACGTTTTTCAAAGACTGCATTCATTTTTAAAACAAACCATAACCTTTATTTCATCAATAAAGGTTTAAAAAGCTTTACGTAGATTATCAAATAATGATAATCTAAAATATCCTGTTTACACACGACCATTACATAATGGTTTACAATACAAATATGTTACAACAAAATAAGTTTCTTGAATGCAGTTTTTACACAATATCATACAAGCATGGACTCCAAATCTCGTCCTTATTTAAGTATGCGACAGCGGAAGCTCTTAGTATTCACCTGAGAATAAACATGCTTTAAACGTCAACAAAAATGTTGGTGAGTTATAGGTTTAACCTATATATATCAAATCGTAACAATAGACCACAAGATTTCATATTTCAATTCACATCCCATACATAGAGATAAAAATCATTCATATGGTGAACACCTGGTAACCGACATTAACAAGATGCATATATATATATATAAGAATATCCCCATCATTCCGGGACACCCTTCGGATATGATATAAATTTCGAAGTACTAAAGCATCCGGTACTTTGGATGGGGTTTGTTAGGCCCAATAGATCTATCTTTAGGATTCGCGTCAATTAGGGTGTCTGTTCCCTAATTCTTAGATTACCAGACTTAATAAGAAGGGGCATATTCGATTTCGATAATTCAACCATAGAATGTAGTTTCACGTACTTGTGTCTATTTTGTAAATCATTTATAAAACCTGCATGTATTCTCATCCCAAAAATATTAGATTTTAAAAGTGGGACTATAACTCACTTTCACAGATTTTTACTTCGTCGAGAAGTAAGACTTGGCCACTGGTTGATTCACGAACCTATAACAATATATACATATATATCAAAGTATGTTCAAAATATATTTACAACACTTTTAATATATTTTGATGTTTTAAGTTTATTAAGTCAGCTGTCCTCGTTAGTAACCTATAACTAGTTGTCCACAGTTAGATATACAGAAATAAATCGATAAATATTATCTTGAATCAATCCACGACCCAGTGTATACGTATCTCAGTATTGATCACAACTCAAACTATACATATTTTGGAATCAACCTCAACTCTGTATAGCTAACTCCAACATTCACATATAGAGTGTCTATGGTTGTTCCGAAATATATATAGATGTGTCGACATGATAGGTCGAAACATTGTATACGTGTCTATGGTATCTCAAGATTACATAATATACAATACAAGTTGATTAAGTTATGGTTGGAATATATTTGTTACCAATTTTCACGTAGCTAAAATGAGAAAAATTATCCAATCTTGTTTTACCCATAACTTCTTCATTTTAAATCCGTTTTGAGTGAATCAAATTGCTATGGTTTCATATTGAACTCTATTTTATGAATCTAAACAGAAAAAGTATAGGTTTATTATCGGAAAAATAAGTTACAAGTCGTTTTTGTAAAGGTAGTCATTTCAGTCTAAAGAACGACGTCTAGATGACCATTTTAGAAAACATACTTCCACCTTGAGTTTAACCATAATTTTTGGATATAGTTTCATGTTCATAATAAAAATCATTTTCTCAGAATAACAACTTTTAAATCAAAGTTTATCATAGTTTTTAATTAACTAACCCAAAACAGCTCGCGGTGTTACTACGACGGCGTAAATCCGGTTTTACGGTGTTTTTCGTGTTTCCAGGTTTTAAATCATTAAGTTAGCATATCATATAGATATAGAACATGTATTTAGTTTATTTTAAAAGTCAAGTTAGAAGTATTAACTTTTGTTTGCGAACAAGTTTAGAATTAACTAAACTATGTTCTAGTGATTACAAGTTTAAACCTTCGAATAAGATAGCTTTATATGTATGAATCGAATGATGTTATGAACATCATTACTACCTTAAGTTCCTTGGATAAACCTACTGGAAAAGAGAAAAATGGATCTAGCTTCAATGGATCCTTGGATGGCTCGAAGTTCTTGAAGCAGAATCATGACACGAAAACAAGTTCAAGTAAGATCATCACTTGAAATAAGATTGTTATAGTTATAGAAATTGAACCAAAGTTTGAATATGATTATTACCTTGTATTAGAATGATAACCTACTGTAAGAAACAAAGATTTCTTGAGGTTGGATGATCACCTTACAAGATTGGAAGTGAGCTAGCAACCTTGAAAGTATTCTTGATTTTATGAAACTAGAACTTTTGGAATTTATGAAGAACACTTAGAACTTGAAGATAGAACTTGAGAGAGATCAATTAGATGAAGAAAATTGAAGAATGAAAGTGTTTGTAGGTGTTTTTGGTCGTTGGTGTATGGATTAGATATAAAGGATATGTTATTTTGTTTTCATGTAAATAAGTCATGAATGATTACTCATATTTTTGTAATTTTATGAGATATTTCATGCTAGTTGCCAAATGATGGTTCCCACATGTGTTAGGTGACTCACATGGGCTGCTAAGAGCTGATCATTGGAGTGTATATACCAATAGTACATACATCTAAAAGCTGTGTATTGTACGAGTACGAATACGGGTGCATACGAGTAGAATTGTTGATGAAAATGAACGAGGATGTAATTGTAAGCATTTTTGTTAAGTAGAAGTATTTTGATAAGTGTATTGAAGTCTTTCAAAAGTGTATAAATACATATTAAAACACTACATGTATATACATTTTAACTGAGTCGTTAAGTCATCGTTAGTCGTTACATGTAAGTGTTGTTTTGAAACCTTTAGGTTAACGATCTTGTTAAATGTTGTTAACCCAATGTTTATAATATCAAATGAGATTTTAAATTATTATATTATCATGATATTATCATGTATGAATATCTCTTAATATGATATATATACATTAAATGTCTTTACAACGATAATCGTTACATATATGTCTCGTTTAAAAATCATTAAGTTAGTAGTCTTGTTTTTACATATGTAGTTCATTGTTAATATACTTAATGATATGTTTACTTATCATAGTATCATGTTAACTATATATATATCCATATATATGTCATCATATAGTTTTTACAAGTTTTAACGTTCGTGAATCACCGGTCAACTTGGGTGGTCAATTGTCTATATGAAACATATTTCAATTAATCAAGTCTTAACAAGTTTGATTACTTAACATGTTGGAAACATTTAATCATGTAAATATCAATCTCAATTAATATATATAAACATGGAAAAGTTCGGGTCACTACAGTACCTACCCGTTAAATAAATTTTGTCCCGAAATTTTAAGCTGTTGAAGGTGTTGACGAATCTTCTGGAAATAGATGCGGGTATTTCTTCTTCATCTGATCTTCACGCTCCCAGGTGAACTCAGGTCCTCTACGAGCATTCCATCGAACCTTAACAATTGGTATCTTGTTTTGCTTAAGTCTTTTAACCTCATGATCCATTATTTCGACGGGTTCTTCGATGAATTGAAGTTTTTCGTTGATTTGGATTTCATCTAACGGAATAGTGAGATCTTCTTTAGCAAAACATTTCTTCAAATTCGAGACGTGGAAAGTGTTATGTACAGCCGCGAGTTGTTGAGGTAACTCTAGTCGGTAAGCTACTGTTCCGACACGATCAATAATCTTGAATGGTCCAATATACCTTGGATTTAATTTCCCTCGTTTACCAAATCGAACAACGCCTTTCCAAGGTGCAACTTTAAGCATGACCATCTCTCGAATTTCAAATTCTATATCTTTTCTTTTAATGTCAGCGTAGCTCTTTTGTCGACTTTGGGCGGTTTTCAACCGTTGTTGAATTTGGATGATCTTCTCGGTAGTTTCTTGTATAATCTCCGGACCCGTAATCTGTCTATCCCCCACTTCACTCCAACAAATCGGAGACCTGCACTTTCTACCATAAAGTGCTTCAAACGGCGCCATCTCAATGCTTGAATGGTAGCTGTTGTTGTAGGAAAATTCTGCTAACGGTAGATGTCGATCCCAACTGTTTCCGAAATCAATAACACATGCTCGTAGCATGTCTTCAAGTGTTTGTATCGTCCTTTCGCTCTGCCCATCAGTTTGTGGATGATAGGCAGTACTCATGTCTAGACGAGTTCCTAATGCTTGCTGTAATGTCTGCCAGAATCTTGAAATAAATCTGCCATCCCTATCAGAGATAATAGAGATTGGTATTCCATGTCTGGAGACGACTTCCTTCAAATACAGTCGTGCTAACTTCTCCATCTTGTCATCTTCTCTTATTGGTAGGAAGTGTGCGGATTTGGTGAGACGATCAACTATTACCCAAATAGTATCAAAACCACTTGCAGTCCTTGGCAATTTAGTGATGAAATCCATGGTAATGTTTTCCCATTTCCATTCCGGGATTTCGGGTTGTTGAAGTAGACCTGATGGTTTCTGATGCTCAGCTTTGACCTTAGAACACATCAAACATTCTCCTATGTATTTAGCAACATCGGCTTTCATACCCGGCCACCAAAAATGTTTCTTGAGATCCTTGTACATCTTCCCCGTTCCAGGATGTATTGAGTATCTGGTTTTATGAGCTTCTCTAAGTACCATTTCTCTCATATCTCCAAATTTTGGTACCCAAATCCTTTCAGCCCTATACCGGGTTCCGTCTTCCCAAATATTAAGATGCTTCTCCGATCCTTTGGGTATTTCATCCTTTAAATTTCCCTCTTTTAAAACTCCTTGTTGCGCCTCCTTTATTTGAGTAGTAAGGTTATTATGAATCATTATATTCATAGATTTTACTCGAATGGGTTCTCTGTCCTTCCTGCTCAAGGCATCGGCTACCACATTTGCCTTCCCCGGGTGGTAACGAATCTCAAAGTTGTAATCATTCAATAATTCAATCCACTTACGCTGCCTCATATTCAGTTGTTTCTGATTAAATATGTGTTGAAGACTTTTGTGGTCGGTATATATAATACTTTTGACCCCATATAAGTAGTGCCTCCAAGTCTTTAATGCAAAAACAACCGCACCTAATTCCAAATCATGCGTCGTATAATTTTGTTCGTGAATCTTCAATTGTCTAGACGCATAATCAATCACCTTCGTTCGTTGCATTAATACACAACCGAGACCTTGCTTTGATGCATCACAATAAATCACAAAATCATCATTCCCTTCAGGCAATGACAATATAGGTGCCGTAGTTAGCTTTTTCTTCAATAACTGAAACGCTTTCTCTTGTTCATCATTCCATTCAAATTTCTTCCCTTTATGCGTTAATGCAGTCAAGGGTTTTGCTATTCTGGAAAAGTCTTGGATGAACCTTCTGTAGTAACCAGCTAGTCCTAAAAACTGGCGTATGTGTTTCGGAGTTTTCGGGGTTTCCCACTTTTCAACAGTTTCTATCTTTGCCGGATCCACCTTAATACCTTCTTTGTTCACTATGTGACCGAGGAATTGAACTTCTTCCAACCAAAATGCACACTTTGAAAACTTAGCGTACAATTCTTCCTTCCTCAATACTTCTAACACCTTTCTCAAATGTTCACCGTGTTCTTGGTCATTCTTTGAGTAAATAAGTATGTCATCAATGAAAACAATGACAAACTTGTCAAGGTATGGTCCACACACTCGGTTCATAAGGTCCATGAACACAGCTGGTACATTAGTTAAACCAAACGGCATGACCATAAACTCGTAATGACCGTAACGTGTTCTGAAAGCAATCTTTGGAATATCATCTTCTTTCACCCGCATTTGATGATACCCGGAACGTAAGTCAATCTTTGAATAAACAGACGAGCCTTGTAGTTGATCAAATAAGTCATCGATTCTCGGTAGTGGGTAGCGGTTCTTGATGGTAAGTTTGTTCAACTCTCAGTAGTCGATACACAACCTGAATGTACCATCTTTCTTCTTGACAAACAAAACAGGAGCTCCCCACGGTGATGTGCTTGGTCGAATGAAACCACGCTCTAAAAGTTCTTGTAATTGGCTTTGTAGTTCTTTCATCTCGCTGGGTGCGAGTCTGTAAGGAGCACGAGCTATTGGTGCAGCTCCTGGTACAAGATCTATTTGAAATTCAACGGATCGATGTGGGGGTAATCCCGGTAATTCTTTCGGAAATACATCAGGAAATTCTTTTGCGACGGGAACATCATTGATGCTCTTTTCTTCAGTTTGTACTTTCTCGACGTGTGCTAGAACAGCATAGCAACCTTTTCTTATTAGTTTTTGTGCCTTCAAATTACTAATAAGATGTAGCTTCGTGTTGCCCTTTTCTCCGTACACCATTAAGGGTTTTCCTTTTTCTCGTATAATGCAAATTGCATTTTTGTAACAAACGATCTCCGCTTTCACTTCTTTCAACCAGTCCATACCGATTATCACATCAAAACTCCCTAACTCTACTGGTATCAAATCAATCTTAAATGTTTCGCTAACCAGTTTAATTTCTCGATTCCGACATATATTATCTGCTGAAATTAATTTACCATTTGCTAAATCGAGTAAAAATTTACTATCCAAAGGCGTCAATGGACAACTTAATTTAGCACAAAAATCTCTACTCATATAGCTTCTATCCGCACCCGAATCAAATAAAACGTAAGCAGATTTATTGTCAATAAGAAACGTACCCGTAACAAGCTCCGGGTCTTCCTGTGCCTCTGCCGCATTAATATTGAAAACTCTTCCACGGCCTTGTCCATTTGTGTTCTCCTGGTTCGGGCAATTTCTAATAATGTGGCCCGGTTTTCCACATTTATAACAAACTACATTGGCATAACTTGCTCCGCCATTACTCGTTCCGACACCATTTGTTCCTTTCGTTTTATTAACCCCTGGTCCGTAGACCTCACACTTCGCCGCGCTATGACCATTTCTTTTACACTTGTTGCAAAATTTGGTGCAGAACCCCGAGTGATTCTTTTCACACCTTTGGCATAGCTGCTTCTGATTGTTGTTGTTGTTGCGGTTATTATTGTTGTTGGGATGATTGTTGTAGTTGCTGTTGTTGTTGTTGTTGTTGTTGTTGGGCCGTTTGTTGTAGTTGCGATTGATGTTGCGATTGTTGGGATAATTGTTGCGATTATTGTTGTAATTGCTGTTGTTGTTGTATTGGTGATTCTTATCACCGTTTTCCTCCCACTTTCTTTTGACTTGCTTCACATTGGCCTCTTCAGCAGTCTGTTCTTTAATTCTTTCTTCAATTTGGTTCACGAGTTTGTGAGCCATTCTACATGCCTGTTGTATGGAGCTGGGCTCGTGTGAACTTATATCTTCTTGGATTCTTTCCGGTAATCCTTTCACAAACGCGTCGATCTTCTCTTCCTCATCTTCGAACGCTCCCGGACACAATAGGCACAATTCTGTGAATCGTCTTTCATACGTGGTAATATCAAATCCTTGGGTTCGTAACCCTCTTAGTTCTGTCTTGAGCTTATTGACCTCGGTTCTGGGACGGTACTTCTCGTTCATCAAGTGCTTGAATGCTGACCACGGTAGTGCGTACACATCGTCTTATCCCACTTGCTCTAGATAGGTATTCCACCATGTTAACGCAGAACCTGTGAAGGTATGCGTAGCGTACTTCACTTTGTCCTCTTCAGTACACTTACTTATGGCAAACACCGATTCGACCTTCTCGGTCCACCGTTTCAATCCGATCGGTCCTTCGGTTCCATCAAATTCCAAAGGTTTGCAGGCAGTGAATTCTTTGTAGGTGCATCCTACACGATTTCCTGTACTGCTAGATCCAAGGTTATTGTTGGTAAGTAGCGCAGCCTGTACTGCGGCTATGTTTGAAGCTAGAAAAGTACGGAATTCCTCTTCATTCATATTCACGGTGTGTCGAGTAGTCGGTGCCATTTCCTTCAAAATAGTCAAATGGAACAAGTTAATCATACAGAATATTAAGAGTAGTTAATAGTATTTCGTAGCATAATATGAACTCATTTATAAAAGCTTTTTCTTCATATTAGCGTTTTATAAGTTTAAATTCGGGTAGTACCTACCCGTTAAGTTCATACTTAGTAGCTAATATACAATTCAACTACTACAATTCTATATGAAAAACTGATTATAATAATATTTCGCGTTCAAACTTTTAAACAATATTTTACAAACTTACAATACCGCTTATTTTACATAAAGCATGAAATATAGCACACAATAACTTTGATACAAGATAGTTGTGAAGATAATTCTAGCTAGTACACAAGTCGTTCAGCAAAGGCAATAAAGACACGTAATTCATACGTCCAGAAACAAGTCATGCATTCTGGTTTTACTAGGACTACTTCCCATCCTTGGTCTTGTGCAACATAACCGTTATGGCCGTTGATAAGACAGCGTGTTGTAACGTCGTCAAAGGGACGAGGGTTACGTAATGTCCAACAGTCCCGTAACAATCTAAAAACCTCATTTCTTACCCCAATTACCGACTCCGTCACTTGTGGGAACGTTTTGTTTAATAGCTGTAGCCCGATGTTCTTTTTCTCACTTTGGTGAGAAGCGAACATTACTAACCCATAAGCATAGCATGCTTCTTTATGTTGCATGTTAGCCGCTTTTTCTAAATCATGAAGTCCTATATTCGGATACATTGAGTCAAAATAATTTCTTAACCCGTTGCGTAAAATAGCATTTGAGTTCCCTGCAATATATGCATCAAAGTAAACACATCGTAACTTATGGGTTTCCCAATGTGATATCCCCCATCTTTCAAATGAAAGTCTCTTATAAACCAAGACATTCTTGGAACGTTCTTCGAATGTCTTACAAACTGATCTCGCCTTAAATAGTTGTGCCGAGGAATTCTGACCGACTCTAGACAAGATTTCATCAATCATGTCTCCGGGTAGGTCTCTTAAAATATTGGGTTGTCTATCCATTTTGTGTTTTTATACTGTAAAATAGACAAGAGTTAGATTCATAAAAAAAAAATACTTATTAATACAAGCAATTTTTACATATATCATAAAGCATAAGCACACTATATTACATATATTACACCACATGAATACAACTATCTTATTCCGACTCGCTTGTTTCTTCTTCTTCGGTTTTGGTTCGTTTTGCCAAGTTTCTAGGGATATATGATTTTCCCCTAATACGAGCCGTCGTTATCCACATTGGTTTAGAAAAACCTGGTGGTTTAGAGGATTGTTACAACTTAAGGACTTCGGGGGTTGACGATACATATAAAGTTCATCGGGGTTGGAATTAGATTTCTCTATTTTTATGCCCTTTCCCTTATTATTTTCTTTTGCCTTTTTAAATTCAGTTGGGGTAATTTCTATAACATCATCGGAATTCTCGTCGGAATCCGATTCATCGGAGAATTGGTAATCCTCCCAATATTTTGCTTCCTTGGCGGAAACACCATTGACCATAATTAACCTTGGTCGGTTGGTTGAGGATTTTCTTTTACTTAACCGTTTTATTATTTCCCCCACCGGTTCTATTTCTTCATCCGGTTCCGATTCTTCTTCCGGTTCCGATTCTTCTTCCGGTTCCGACTCTTCTTCCGGTTCCTCTTCGGGAACTTGTGAATCAGTCCACGAATCATTCCAATTTACATTTGACTCTTCATTATTATTAAGTGAGTCAATGGGACTTGTTCTAGAGGTAGACATCTATCACATAATATCAAACTCGTTAAGAGATTAATATATCACATAATATTCACATGTTAAAAATATATAGTTTCCAACAAAATTTGTTAAGCAATCATTTTTCAAGTAAACACGGTCGAAGTCCAGACTCACTAATGCATCCTAACAAACTCGATAAGACACACTAATGCAAAATTCTGGTTCTCTAAGACCAACGCTCGGATACCAACTGAAATGTCCCGTTCTTATTGATTAAAAACGTTCCATATTAATTGATTTCGTTGCGAGGTTTTGACCTCTATATGAGACGTTTTTCAAAGACTGCATTCATTTTTAAAACAAACCATAACCTTTATTTCATCAATAAAGGTTTAAAAAGCTTTACGTAGATTATCAAATAATGATAATCTAAAATATCCTGTTTACACACGACCATTACATAATGGTTTACAATACAAATATGTTACAACAAAATAAGTTTCTTGAATGCAGTTTTTACACAATATCATACAAGCATGGACTCCAAATCTCGTCCTTATTTAAGTATGCGACAGCGGAAGCTCTTAGTATTCACCTGAGAATAAACATGCTTTAAACGTCAACAAAAATGTTGGTGAGTTATAGGTTTAACCTATATATATCAAATCGTAACAATAGACCACAAGATTTCATATTTCAATTCACATCCCATACATAGAGATAAAAATCATTCATATGGTGAACACCTGGTAACCGACATTAACAAGATGCATATATATATATATATATAAGAATATCCCCATCATTCCGGGACACCCTTCGGATATGATATAAATTTTGAAGTACTAAAGCATCCGGTACTTTGGATGGGGTTTGTTAGGCCCAATAGATCTATCTTTAGGATTCGCGTCAATTAGGGTGTCTGTTCCCTAATTCTTAGATTACCAGAATTAATAAGAAGGGGCATATTCGATTTCGATAATTCAACCATAGAATGTAGTTTCACGTACTTGTGTCTATTTTGTAAATCATTTATAAAACCTGCATGTATTCTCATCCCAAAAATATTAGATTTTAAAAGTGGGACTATAACTCACTTTCACAGATTTTTACTTCGTCGGGAAGTAAGACTTGGCCACTGGTTGATTCACGAACCTATAACAATATATACATATATATCAAAGTATGTTCAAAATATATTTACAAAACTTTTAATATATTTTGATGTTTTAAGTTTATTAAGTCAGCTGTCCTCGTTAGTAACCTATAACTAGTTGTCCACAGTTAGATATACAGAAATAAATCGATAAATATTATCTTGAATCAATCCACGACCCAATGTATACGTATCTCAGTATTGATCACAACTCAAACTATACATATTTTGGAATCAACCTCAACCCTGTATAGCTAACTCCAACATTCACATATAGAGTGTCTATGGTTGTTCCGAAATATATATAGATGTGTCGACATGATAGGTCGAAACATTGTATACGTGTCTATGGTATCTCAAGATTACATAATATACAATACAAGTTGATTAAGTTATGGTTGGAATATATTTGTTACCAATTTTCACGTAGCTAAAATGAGAAAAATTATCCAATCTTGTTTTACCCATAACTTCTTCATTTTAAATCCGTTTTGAGTGAATCAAATTGCTATGGTTTCATATTGAACTCTATTTTATGAATCTAAACAGAAAAAGTATAGGTTTATTGTCGGAAAAATAAGTTACAAGTCATTTTTGTAAAGGTAGTCATTTCAGTCTAAAGAACGACGTCTAGATGACCATTTTAGAAAACATACTTCCACCTTGAGTTTAACCATAATTTTTGGATATAGTTTCATGTTCATAATAAAAATCATTTTCTCAGAATAACAACTTTTAAATCAAAGTTTATCATAGTTTTTAATTAACTAACCCAAAACAGCTCGCGGTGTTACTACGACGGCGTAAATCCGGTTTTACGGTGTTTTTCGTGTTTCCAGGTTTTAAATCATTAAGTTAGCATATCATATAGATATAGAACATGTATTTAGTTTATTTTAAAAGTCAAGTTAGAAGGATTAACTTTTGTTTGCGAACAAGTTTAGAATTAACTAAACTATGTTCTAGTGATTACAAGTTTAAACCTTCGAATAAGATAGCTTTATATGTATGAATCGAATGATGTTATGAACATCATTACTACCTTAAGTTCCTTGGATAAACCTACTGGAAAAGAGAAAAATGGATCTAGCTTCAATGGATCCTTGGATGGCTCGAAGTTCTTGAAGCAGAATCATGACACGAAAACAAGTTCAAGTAAGATCATCACTTGAAATAAGATTGTTATAGTTATAGAAATTGAACCAAAGTTTGAATATGATTATTACCTTGTATTAGAATGATAACCTACTGTAAGAAACAAAGATTTCTTGAGGTTGGATGATCACCTTACAAGATTGGAAGTGAGCTAGCAACCTTGAAAGTATTCTTGATTTTATGAAACTAGAACTTTTGGAATTTATGAAGAACACTTAGAACTTGAAGATAGAACTTGAGAGAGATCAATAAGATGAAGAAAATTGAAGAATGAAAGTGTTTGTAGGTGTTTTTGGTCGTTGGTGTATGGATTAGATATAAAGGATATGTTATTTTGTTTTCATGTAAATAAGTCATGAATGATTACTCATATTTTTGTAATTTTATGAGATATTTCATGCTAGTTGCCAAATGATGGTTCCCACATGTGTTAGGTGACTCACATGGGCTGCTAAGAGCTAATCATTGGAGTGTATATACCAATATTACATACATCTAAAAGCTGTGTATTGTACGAGTACGAATACGGGTGCATACGAGTAGAATTGTTGATGAAACTGAACGAGGATGTAATTGTAAGCATTTTTGTTAAGTAGAAGTATTTTGATAAGTGTATTGAAGTCTTTCAAAAGTGTATAAATACATATTAAAACACTACATGTATATACATTTTAACTGAGTCGTTAAGTCATCGTTAGTCGTTACATGTAAGTGTTGTTTTGAAACCTTTAGGTTAACGATCTTGTTAAATGTTGTTAACCCAATGTTTATAATATCAAATGAGATTTTAAATTATTATATTATCATGATATTATCATGTATGAATATCTCTTAATATGATATATATACATTAAATGTCTTTACAACGATAATCGTTACATATATGTCTCGTTTAAAAATCATTAAGTTAGTAGTCTTGTTTTTACATATGTAGTTCATTGTTAATATACTTAATGATATGTTTACTTATCATAGTATCATGTTAACTATATATATATCCATATATATGTCATCATATAGTTTTTACAAGTTTTAACGTTCGTGAATCACCGGTCAACTTGGGTGGTCAATTGTCTATATGAAACATATTTCAATTAATCAAGTCTTAACAAGTTTGATTACTTAACATGTTGGAAACATTTAATCATGTAAATATCAATCTCAATTAATATATATAAACATGGAAAAGTTCGGGTCACTACATTGCGTCCCTCTTTTGCTTTCATATTCAAAGTTTTGAGAAGAAAAAGTGGGTGACTTTTATTACGGATTCACCCAAACCACCCCCTAATAGGATCACATTCACCTTCCCGTTGGTTAATTCGGCATCGGAGATGGCAATGGTGGTGACTGGAGAAGATGGAACCTATGCTATAAAAGTGGGATTAGGAAAACATTCTAATGATTATTACCCTTTGCCTGTGCAAAAGGTTGCACCTGAAGATAGGCTTACATGGTTTTTAGACAGAGAAGCTACTTCAGAGCTCATGTAAAATAATATAATGTACATGAGGCTACTTTTATATATTACAAATTATCATATCATCATATAAATATAAATTTATAACTATAACTCAAATAAGGCATATACCCCCTATTATATATGCCCTGCTCATGTCTCAAGGGACCCATAAATTTAACTTTTAGGAGTTGTATGGTGCAGATGTGCAATATTAGAATCTTTGTTCCCCTTGTTTGCTTGGTATGTAGTGTTTCAACAATCAATAATCTTTTTTCTTAGTTTTTTAAATTGAAGAATATAAACTGTGATGTAAAAACTTAGAACATATGTGATTGATATTGATGGTGTATGATATGTTTATGATTTATGACAGAAAGTTAGTGGTGCCTCTGTCTGTAAGTTCGGTTGACTGGTCAAAATGGTTGATTTTCTTTCTTGATGAACGAGTTGTTCCATTGGATCATGTTGATTCCAATTACAAGCTTGCTTATAATGGATTTCTCAGTAAGAGAATTTTATTTATGCTAATTTTTACAAAATTAAAACAGTGGCTGATTTGTGATGTTTGGATCTAGGGGTGTTCATTAAATGGTTCAAACTGAAAAACCGACCAATCCAAATGATTTTGGAAGAAGCGGGTCGGCTAATTTGGTTTTGGTTTGGATTTTTGGTGAAACCCGAATTAGAAAGTGGTTTATGGATTGGTTTTGGGTACATAAATTCCAATATGGTTTTAACCCGAAAAACCGAATTAATACAATATTTATGCTTCATTATTATTATTTTATAGTAGCCAATACAGTATTAAAGTATACAAGTTAACAATTTCAGAATAAGTTGTTCGTTTCTATTTCCTCATGTCATCACTACACTACGTGTATGTGGATTATCAGTAGCATTAGAACATGCAACAACTAATATTATAGTTTGCTCATAATATATTTGGCAGTGAATTAATCTATATTATCAACTACGTGTAGTGATGTCTGAGTAATGTCATTTGTCTACTTTAATGGTTAGTTTTAAGAACTTGGCGTCATGTATTTTGACAACTTTGTTTATTAGTTATTAGTTCGTAAGTATTGAATTTGGTTTAACTGTGAACCGACCCAAGTAAATCGATATTATATATGATTGGATTGGTTTGGTCTTATCAATTTTGGTTCGGTCATTGGTTCTAAAAAATATTTTTAAAAACCGATTTATCCAAACCGACTAAACCATTTAAACCGCAAACCGACCGAACGAACACCCCTATTTGGATCTGCAAGTAATCTGTTATGAGTGGTTTAGAAGTTGTTCAAATATAGAGCTAATTAATTCTGAACAGTTTGTCTTAAAAAATTGTGAGATTTAACATTCAGATTAGTCAAATAATATAATGAGATTATTGTAACATCCCGCCTATTTCCGTTTACTTTTCTGTTATACTACTTTAAACTCCGTTATATGTTTATAACATCTCCCGTTAACACGCGTTTCAAATTATCTTGTTTAGGTAATTTAACGCACCCGATTATAACTTGAGGGACTAGTTTCGCCAACAAGACAAAGAGGTGACTAGCTTTGACTAAGTCAACCTCCTTATCTTCTTCCTTTTCATTTCTTTCTTCTTTTCTTTCACTACTTACATATTTTCTCTAAATTCTCCATAAAGCAAATCATCATCCATAATAAATCGATCAAGCTTCGAGCCAAACAAATTACATATTTGAACTCCTCGTGATCTCCTCTTCGATTCCATACCAATCTCATTGCATTTGGGTAACTTTCTAAAATCACTAATTTTTGTGTTCTTGAGATTTTTGAGTTACAAGGTTGTTAATTAGTGTCTATGGCTCTAGTCTAACAAGATTATGTGTTTGAATTGCTTGATTTGTTGTTTGGAAGTAACTTGCATGAACTAGCAAAATGGGTGTGTTTAATCTTGAGTTTTAGATGATTAAATGTTGTTAAATGTTATAAATGCATGTATTAAATGTGTTCCTAGTGTTACTAGCTTCATTTTGATGTATAGGTTGCATGAGAAAACTCTAAGAACTTGTTTAGTGATTTTTGGTGGAATTGAGCTAGGGTTTAATGAACTTGAAATGATTATTTGATGCATTGATTGCCATGATTTGTTGTTAGTAAGTTGTTAGTTGTATTGTATGCTCAATTACCTACAAAATGGCATGTCATATGTATGCATTGAATGCCCGAATCATTAAATGTGCATTGGTGAGTTTGAAGCATTAATGTGTGCATTGAATGATCACTTGGTTTGAAAACTCGGTTGTTACAAATGAGGTTTTTGATTGCTGAATTGTGTTTAGTTGCATTCTACGTCAAAAGAGCTTTTCAACGATATAAGGTGCGAGTCCTAAGTGTTAGCGGTTTGTGTTTTATGCACAAAAAGGTTTTGGATTGAGACTTGAACATTTGGGACTGGCCAGGCACCAGCACCCGGCCTTTGCCGCGGCGCGGCCCCTTCCTGTCGCGGCGCGACATATAAGGGGGCCAGGTTCTGACCTCCTTGTCCCAAATGTGAAAAATGTTTGGCACGTTCTAGACCTCCAATTCACATGCAATTTGTTCTAACATGCTTATATATGAATAATTAGCATAGAAAATTTGTTCGGGACCCGACCCGAACATGTTGACTTTTTCGTTGACTTTGACCGACCAAAGTTTGACTTTTTGTCAAACTTAACCAATTGATTATGCAATCTTTCTAACTTGTTTCTATACATGTATCTTGCATGAAACTTGACTATTTGCTTCACATGCTTCATAATCGAGTCGTATTGAGCCATAGGACTAATTGAACAACTTTGACCCTCCGTGACTATCGTTATTGACACAACCTATTTGTTTAGGTCGAGACTAGCGTTGTCCTTAGCGCACATTACTTGTTGAAGTACTTATTTGCTCTTGCAATCAAAGGTGAGATCATAGTCCCACTTTTACTCTTTTATACTTATATTTGGGATGAGAAAACATAAATGTTTCATTTTACAAAGTGAACACAAGTGCGAAAACAAACATTCTACGTACGAGTTAGAACAAAAAGCCTCAATTCAATTATCATTAGTTACACTTGCAGGGTGTAAGCGAGAACTTATGTTGTGTGGCCATACGGGTTTGACAAACCCTCATTCGGACGGTTCGCTACCGTTAATCGGATGAAATATATTTTCGGGGATAAGTGTATGTTCTGACACTATATTAATGGGGTTTCGTGATAGTTAAGCCTTGATAATTGGGTGCTCGTGATATCAACTTTTAGAATGGTTTATTATTATTTCAACGTGACAACACTTGTGGTTCAACTTACTTACTCATTTACTTACTTACTAAACCTATGATTTCACCAACGTTTTCGTTGACAGATTCTCTATGTTTTTCTCAGGTCCTTGAACTTAAGTGATACATGCTTCCGCTCATACTTTTGACACTTGTATTGGATGTCGAGTATACTTGCATATGTGGAGCGTCTTTTTGGCTACTTTAAACTATGTCGCACGTGTTTCATATGAACTATAACTTTTGATATGTACTTGTCTTGGGAATTACTTTTGTAAACATTGAAACATCCTTTTATGAAATGAATGCGACATATTTTTGGTCAAACTTTGTTATAAATGCTTATGACCATGAAATGGGACCATACGTAGATGACGCCGTCACTTGACGATTTGTCGGGGTCGCTACAAGTGGTATCAGAGCCTTGGTTGTAGGGATTTAGAGTTTATTGGTGTCAACCCCGAGTCATAGGGTACATTGGTGGGTCTAGACTACAACCGGCATATAGACTTGACATAGGAATTACTTGACTACATGTGCATTTATACTCGAGCTCTCTTACTCATATCTACTCTTATTCTATCTAAATCTTGCGTTGTATAATTTAATTGACACGCCACCTTGACTATATGTGGTAATGTCGAATGCACATATGAATTAGGGTAATATAATTTCCGGGATTATATTACGGTGACTCATATGAACATGCCGACATTATGACATAAAGAATTTAAGGCGAGTCAAGGATAATTTTCTCTCTATCTTTATTCCATATCACGGTTAGTATCATTTAGAATACTAACCAACGGTATTCTTTTGTTTTGAAGGAACAATGCCTCCTCGTCGTGCGCCACGTCGTGAAACTCCCGAACAAGCCTTGCAACGCATGATAGCCACCGCCGTGGATGCGGCCATGGCCGGTCACTCGTCCAACAACAACAATAACAACAACCACTACAATAACAACCAAGGAGCCGGTAACTCTAGCGAAGGGTGCTCCTACAAAGCTTTCACGGGGTGCAAACCTCACACTTATGATGGAACCGGGGGACCGGTTGTGCTTACTCGTTGGTTTGAACAAACCGAGGCCGTCTTTAGCATAAGCGGTTGTCGGGATCAAGACAAGGTCAAATACTCCACTCACACTTTCTCCAGCGTTGCCCTCACGTGGTGGAACACCTATGTTCAATCGGTGGGTACCGATGAAGCTCATGCCCTTTCTTGGGCCGATTTGAAGGAAAAGATGATTGTTGAATATTTTCCGCACGAAGAAACCCGCAAGCTTGAGCAAGAGTTAAGAGCTTTGAAGGCGGTCGGGAACGACCTCAAGGCTTACAATCTACGCTTCGCCGAACTATCTTTGATGTGTCTCAATCTCGTTAGCCCCGAATCTCAAAGGATTGAGATCTACATGCACGGTCTTCCAAAAAGCATCAAACAAGGGGTGATGTCATCCAAACCCACTACTCATCAAGCCGCTATGAACATGGCCCGCCAATTAATTGAGACGGTTGACGAAATTGTAGTGCCGGCTCCTAAGGCCGAGGACAAGTCGGGTGGCAACAAAAGGAAATGGGAAGCCACTCCATCAACCAATTACAACAACAACACCTTCACCAAAAAGCCTTTCAACAATGACGGCAAGAAAAGTTATGGTGGAAATAAACCCTTTTGCAACAAATGTCACAAACATCATTACGGGGAATGTGGCAATTTATTTTGTCACCGGTGCCAAAAGAATGGTCATGTGGCCAATGATTGTAGAAGTGCCGCCCCCGTCGCTCGAAAGGGGCCCAATCCTCCAAGGACGGTCACTTGTTATGAATGTGGTCAAACGGGCCATTATAAGAACGAATGCCCGAAAAAGAAAGCCAACCCCAACCACCGAGGCCGAGCCTTTAACATCAACACCGAGGAAGCCCGAGATGACAATGAACTAGTCACGGGTACGTTTCTTCTCAACAACACTTATGTTACTTGCTTATTTGATTCGGGTGCCGATAAATGTTTTGTGTCTAAGACTTTGGCTCCTACTCTTTCCGCTCCACCACACCCTTTAGATACTACTTACTCCATCGAGGTGGCCGATGGAAAACTCTTAAGTGCCGACACATATTACCGGGGGTGTACTTTAAATATTTTGGGTAATGAATTTGAAATTGACTTGATACCCATGGAACTAGGGAGTTTTGATTTAATAATCGGTATGAATTGGATGGTCAAAAATAAATCTCACATTCTTTGCGATCTTCATGCAATCCGAATTCCTATCGAGAATGGTGAACCATTGATTATCTATGGCGACAAGAATTGCACCGGACTCAATCTCGTTTCGTGCCTTAAAGTTCGAAAGCTACTTCGCAAGGGTTGTTTCGTGATTCTTGCTCACGTTAAGAAAGTCGAGGTCGACGAGAAGCGCATCGATGATGTGCCGATTGTTAGTGACTTTTCCGATGTATTCCCCGACGAATTACCGGGTCTTCCACCTCATCGACCGGTTGAATTTCAAATCGATCTTATTCCGGGAGCCGCACCCGTAGCGCGTGCACCATATAGACTCGCTCCATCCGAATTGCAAGAATTGCAAAGTCAAATCCAAGAGTTACTTGACCGTGGTTTCATTCAACCTAGGCATTCACCATGGGGCACTCCGATTTTGTTCGTTAAGAAGAAAGACGGATCCCTACGAATGTGCATTGATTATCGTGAACTAAACAAATTGACGATTAAAAACCGATATCCTCTTCCGTGCATTGATGACCTCTTTGATCAACTACAAGGTTCTCGTGTATATTCAAAAATCGATCTCCGTTCGGGTTATCATCAACTAAGGGTTAAAGGGGAAGATGTCTCCAAAACCGCCTTCCGGACTCGTTATGGTAGTTATGAGTTCCTTGTCATGCCTTTCGGTCTCACTA
The DNA here is from genome assembly GCF_046630445.1 of Rutidosis leptorrhynchoides. Taxonomy (NCBI): domain Eukaryota; kingdom Viridiplantae; phylum Streptophyta; class Magnoliopsida; order Asterales; family Asteraceae; genus Rutidosis; species Rutidosis leptorrhynchoides. The sequence continues at coordinate 38,570,024 of NC_092334.1, read as the reverse complement.
ACGCACCGGCGGTGTTCATGGATCTCATGAACCGCGTGTACAAACCTTACCTCGACAAATTCGTTATCGTGTTCATCGATGATATTTTGATCTATTCTAAAAACGAAGAGGAACACAAAGAACATCTCCGACTCGTGCTTGAACTCTTGAGAAAAGAACAACTCTATGCTAAGTTCTCCAAGTGTGAATTTTGGTTGAAGGAAGTTCAATTCCTCGGTCACGTTGTAAGTGATCAAGGCATTAAAGTCGATCCCGCAAAAATCGAAGCCATTAGTAAATGGGAGACTCCTACTACTCCTACTCAAATTCGTCAATTCTTAGGTCTCGCCGGATACTATCGTAAATTCATCAAGGATTTCTCCTTAATCGCTCGCCCTCTAACCGCGTTAACTCACAAGGAACGAAAGTTCATTTGGTCATCCGAACAAGAAACCGCTTTCCAAATCTTGAAAACTAAGCTAACCACCGCTCCTATCTTGTCACTTCCCGAAGGCAATGATGATTTTGTTGTATATTGCGATGCCTTGAAGAACGGTTATGGGTGCGTATTAATGCAACGAAAGAAAGTCATTGCTTATGCCTCTCGACAACTCAAGGTTCACGAACGAAACTACACGACACATGATCTAGAACTCGGAGCCGTCATCTTTGCACTTAAGTTATGGAGACATCATCTTCTTGGCACCAAGAGTACTATCTTTACCGATCACAAAAGTCTCCAACATATCTTCGATCAAAAGCAACTAAACATGAGACAACGACGGTGGATTGAAACCTTGAACGATTACAATTGTGAGCTTCGTTACCATCCCGGAAAGGCAAATGTAGTGGCCGATGCCTTAAGTCGAAAGGAAAGAACGGTACCTCTTCGCGTCCGAGCACTAAACATCACCATCCACTCCAACCTTAATAGCCAAATTCGTGCAGCTCAAGAGGAGGCTCTTAAGGACAACCACATCGGACGTGAACTTTTAAACATCCTCGTCTCCCGATTCGAAGTTAAGGAAAACGGACTTCGATATTACGCCGGAAGAATTTGGGTGCCTAGATATGGCGACTTACGAAACCTCATCTTAGACGAAGCCCACAAATCACGATACTCGATTCACCCCGGCGCCAATAAGATGTACCATGACCTTAAAGAACAATATTGGTGGCCGAACATCAAAAAGGAAGTTGCTAGATACGTTGCCAAATGTTTGACTTACGCTAAAGTCAAAGCCGAACACCAAAGACCGTCTGGGTTACTTCAACAACCCGAGATCCCACAATGGAAGTGGGAAAGGATCACGATGGATTTTATCACCAAGCTACCAAAAACGTCGGGCGGTTATGATACTATTTGGGTCATTGTCGATCGCCTCACCAAATCCTCGCACTTTCTCGCCATGAAAGAGACCGACAAAATGGAGAAACTTGCACGACTTTACATTAAGGAGATTGTAGCCCGACACGGTGTACCTTTATCGATTATCTCCGACCGAGATGGCCGTTTCGTTTCTAGATTTTGGCGTACATTACAAGAAGCGTTGGGAACGCGTTTAGACATGAGTACCGTATATCATCCCCAAACCGATGGGCAAAGTGAACGTACCATACAAACCTTAGAGGATATGTTACGAGCTTGCGTCGTTGATTTTGGAAAAGCTTGGGACAAGCACTTACCTCTCGCCGAGTTCTCTTATAACAATAGTTATCACGCGAGTATAAAGGCCGCACCCTTTGAAGCGTTATATGGTCGAAAATGTCGCTCTCCTCTTTGTTGGGCCGAAGTGGGTGACGTGCAAATTTCTGGGCCCGAACTCATTCACGAAACCACCGAGAAGATCCTTCAAATCCGAGATAGGCTTCGGACGGCCCGGAGTCGTCAAAAATGCTATACCGACAAAAGACGCAAAGACCTCGAATTTCAAGTCGGTGACCTCGTCATGTTAAAAGTCGCACCTTGGAAGGGTGTCATTCGTTTTGGGAAACGTGGGAAACTGAATCCGCGGTATGTTGGTCCTTTCGAGATCTTAGAGCGTGTTGGAACCGTCGCGTATCGTTTAGATCTCCCGCCTCAACTAAGCTATGTCCATCCTACATTTCATGTATCTAACTTGAAGAAATATCTTGCCGAGCCCGATATCGTCGTCCCTCTCGAGGAACTTACTATTAATGACAAACTCCATTTTGTGGAGGAACCGGTTGAAATTGTGGACTACGTCGAGAAGGAATTAAAACAAAGCCGGATCCCGATTGTTAAGGTCCGTTGGAACGCCAAAAGGGGACCTGAGTTTACTTGGGAAAGAGAAGATCAAATGCGAAAGAAACACCCTCATCTATTCCCGGTTCCGGAATCGTCGGATTCCGAGGAAGAAACAACGATTACTACGCCTTCTTAAATTTCGGGACGAAATTTCTTTTAAGGAGTAGGTAATGTAACATCCCGCCTATTTCCGTTTACTTTTCCGTTATACTACTTTAAACTCCGTTATATGTTTATAACATCTCCCGTTAACACGCGTTTCAAATTATCTTGTTTAGGTAATTTAACGCACCCGATTATAACTTGAGGGACTAGTTTCGCCAACAAGACAAAGAGGTGACTAGCTTTGACTAAGTCAACCTCCTTATCTTCTTCCTTTTCATTTCTTTCTTCTTTTCTTTCACTACTTACATATTTTCTCTAAATTCTCCATAAAGCAAATCATCATCCATAATAAATCGATCAAGCTTCGAGCCAAACAAATTACATATTTGAACTCCTCGTGATCTCCTCTTCGATTCCATACCAATCTCATTGCATTTGGGTAACTTTCTAAAATCACTAATTTTTGTGTTCTTGAGATTTTTGAGTTACAAGGTTGTTAATTAGTGTCTATGGCTCTAGTCTAACAAGATTATGTGTTTGAATTGCTTGATTTGTTGTTTGGAAGTAACTTGCATGAACTAGCAAAATGGGTGTGTTTAATCTTGAGTTTTAGATGATTAAATGTTGTTAAATGTTATAAATGCATGTATTAAATGTGTTCCTAGTGTTACTAGCTTCATTTTGATGTATAGGTTGCATGAGAAAACTCTAAGAACTTGTTTAGTGATTTTTGGTGGAATTGAGCTAGGGTTTAATGAACTTGAAATGATTATTTGATGCATTGATTGCCATGATTTGTTGTTAGTAAGTTGTTAGTTGTATTGTATGCTCAATTACCTACAAAATGGCATGTCATATGTATGCATTGAATGCCCGAATCATTAAATGTGCATTGGTGAGTTTGAAGCATTAATGTGTGCATTGAATGATCACTTGGTTTGAAAACTCGGTTGTTACAAATGAGGTTTTTGATTGATGAATTGTGTTTAGTTGCATTCTACGTCAAAAGAGCTTTCCAACGATATAAGGTGCGAGTCCTAAGTGTTAGCGGTTTGTGTTTTATGCACAAAAAGGTTTTGGATTGAGACTTGAACATTTGGGACTGGCCAGGCACCAGCACCCGGCCTTTGCCGCGGCGCGGCCCCTTCCTGTCGCGGCGCGACATATAAGGGGGCCAGGTTCTGACCTCCTTGTCCCAAATGTGAAAAATGTTTGGCACGTTCTAGACCTCCAATTCACATGCAATTTGTTCTAACATGCTTATATATGAATAATTAGCATAGAAAATTTGTTCGGGACCCGACCCGAACATGTTGACTTTTTCGTTGACTTTGACCGACCAAAGTTTGACTTTTTGTCAAACTTAACCAATTGATTATGCAATCTTTCTAACTTGTTTCTATACATGTATCTTGCATGAAACTTGACTATTTGCTTCACATGCTTCATAATCGAGTCGTATTGAGCCATAGGACTAATTGAACAACTTTGACCCTCCGTGACTATCGTTATTGACACAACCTATTTGTTTAGGTCGAGACTAGCGTTGTCCTTAGCGCACATTACTTGTTGAAGTACTTATTTGCTCTTGCAATCAAAGGTGAGATCATAGTCCCACTTTTACTCTTTTATACTTATATTTGGGATGAGAAAACATAAACGTTTCATTTTACAAAGTGAACACAAGTGCGAAAACAAACATTCTACGTACGAGTTAGAACAAAAAGCCTCAATTCAATTATCATTAGTTACACTTGCAGGGTGTAAGCGAGAACTTATGTTGTGTGGCCATACGGGTTTGACAAACCCTCATTCGGACGGTTCGCTACCGTTAATCGGATGAAATATATTTTCGGGGATAAGTGTATGTTCTGACACTATATTAATGGGGTTTCGTGATAGTTAAGCCTTGATAATTGGGTGCTCGTGATATCAACTTTTAGAATGGTTTATTATTATTTCAACGTGACAACACTTGAAGTTCAACTTACTTACTCATTTACTTACTTACTAAACCTATGATTTCACCAACGTTTTCGTTGACAGATTCTCTATGTTTTTCTCAGGTCCTTGAACTTAAGTGATACATGCTTCCGCTCATACTTTTGACACTTGCATTGGATGTCGAGTATACTTGCATACGTGGAGCGTCTTTTTGGCTACTTTAAACTATGTCGCACGTGTTTCATATGAACTATAACTTTTGATATGTACTTGTCTTGGGAATTACTTTTGTAAACATTGAAACATCCTTTTATGAAATGAATGCGACATATTTTCGGTCAAACTTTGTTATAAATGCTTATGACCATGAAATGGGACCATACGTAGATGACGCCATCGTCGGGGTCGCTACAATTATAAACATATATAATACATAATCAAAATAAAAACAAAAAATTAAAACGATCTAGCCGAATTGAAGATTGAACTGGGCTTGTGTTTGACACAATTCCCTTAAACAGATTCTTCGTCTGTTCTTAGGGTACACCTGTGCGAAGTAGCGTACAACCGGACTTAAACACTTGCCAGAAAGGTAACTGGAATGGGGAGACCTTGTTGTGACTGAGAGGAAAAATTAATTGTGCTTGTGCTTTTAGTTTTTGGTGTGTCTTTCTACAAAACATATAGGCATCTATTTTTAGTGGAATCCAATATCTTATGTTTGCTCTCACTTCCAATGGGGGCAGATGTTAAAAATTTCTAGATTTTGCACTGAACTAGCAATTTTGAGCTCGTTGTAAAGTTCTCGTTAGCGGCTATAAAATCCACTAACTAATCACTAATATACAACACTCCATATATCATATATTAAAATGTGTCTAAATATTGGTAAAAATATATTTTAACAGTATTTTTCCAACAATCTCTATCTTTTACAAAGCGTGAAACTTAAGTCTGATGTGGCAACCCACTAATTAACCTGCTAATGACGGTCCACATGTAATTAACTCTGTTAATTACAATTAAATTGCTAAATTACTTAAAAAATACACGTGTCCCATGAAAGCTTGGCTAACATATCAGTTTTAGATTAGAAACAAAAAATCCCGCTGTTTAATACACCATCTTCCTCTTTCTTCCAAACTGAAAAAACCCCAATTTCTAACTGTCGATCACGGCTTAACGCCGCCGTACTTGATAACGCCAGTATCACTAATTAATTTGTTGCGATTTTATCATCTTAGCGGTGTCAATTTCATAAATCATAGCCACTTTTTTCCAAATCGCCGGAAGGTTGTTCGTTACGACGACGGTTATTCGAAAGCGAGGTATTAGGGTTCGATTTATGGTTTGCAGCGATTTAGGGTTTGTAACTTTGTTTGCCGCCATTTAGAGTTTGCAGCGATTTAGGCTTTGCAACTTTCTATGCAGCGATTTAGGGTTTGCAGTGATTTTGGGGTTTGCAGCTTTGGTTACAGCGATTAAGGGTTGAAAGCGAGGTATTAGGGTTCAATCACGTTTGTGGCTTTTGATGTTGGAAATGTTTTTTCAAATTTTGATGCATCTTTGTTTGCAGCGATTTTGATGCTGTTTGGAGCGGTTTTGGGGTTTGCAGCTTTGTTTACTCCCATATGTGTATGGTATGTATATTCGATCCTTCTAATTTTTGTAATTAGTAAAGATTTTTCAAAGTTTGTTGATGTTAAATCTGTGAATAAGTTATAATCTGAATGTGTAATTCATATATAATATTTGTAGCTATAAACTTGCTGACATGATTCGCCAAAGTCGTTATCATTAACACTTTTGTACAGATATTTTTCTTTCTACGTATTGAGTATGGTTGTTTATGGTTCATTGAAAATGTAAGCAAATGCGATTATTATGCAGGTGAGCTAGTTTGGAGATGAAGGTTAGTCAGATACGGTACCTCATTCGAGGTGAGAACTACTATTATTATTTAACCAGGACATATTAAGTTTCATTTTCTTTAGCAATACCTCGAAGATGATATTGAACTATAAATCAAAATCGACTATTCATTCATTTGAAGATAAAACTCCCCCTTGAACCAAGTTAATATTCTGATTATGGACCTTTTGATTTTGAATTTCAGTTGATTTTAATAATTATATGCACATGCATTATTGTCTTCGTATGTTTTACACATTGTAGTTGACTTTTTGTTGCTCTCTAATTTTTCTTCGTAAATTTGGCACACGACGACTGGGATGACCAACTTATATGCTATGTCATCAATGAAGATCATGTAAGTCCTTTTTTAATGTATTATTTATGGTTTTTTTTTGTTTGTTATGGATGAAGATGGAAAGAGATCTTTCCTATGTATTACCAATAACACTGATTCCAAGACTTTGAGCTTAGAGATTCAACCTGCACATCGAATTTAACATCTATGGTAAGCCTTTGGTACTAGATAGCTTATATGCTTTTAACCGATAATGAGACCATGAATTCTTCAGTAAGTTGCACTTTTATTGACTCTGTTTTACTTGAATATATGTTGCAGGTTAGGGTTGACCATATGGCTATTACTTTGTCAAGGGCTTACAAATCGCCAATAGCTGACACTATACAATCCCTTCCCCAGCATCAACAAGTACAGTGCAACTTTTTAAAAGGTGGCATATTGGGTGGTTTAGTAATGGGTCAAAATGTGTTTGGATTGGATTTAAAACAAACTAATTATCTTGCCTATCTTTTGGTTTAGATTGTACTCTGTTCTACTGTGAAGCTTTTTCGTAGAGGAAAGAAGGATACAACAATATGAGAGGTACAATTATACACCAAAACCTATTTGGACATGTTTATGATACGTGTCCAAATGGGTAATATTTATCAATTTAATACTGATTTGGTCCATATTAGTGATTATGCTTGGGTTTAGGATGATTATAATTGTTTCTGCCATTATTTGGGTATGAATTACTGTTATGATTATGATACGTGTTTAGCTTATCCTTTATTTTGGATGTTGGGTTATATTTACTACTGTACATTTGAGCTGGGTCATATTTACTTGGCATTTGGGTCCAGATTGTTGCTATTTCATTTTATTGGGTCAATGTTGATGTTCCTGGGTAATGGGTTAAATATATAGTATATGTGATCTGGGTCATAATTGTACTTATTATGGTATTTGGGTTAGAATTAATGCATATCACCACACTATTGGTGGTTTCCTTTAACTAACATGTGATCTCTTATGATTTCTAAATTGGTGGCAGTTGATGTACGATTGAAGTCATGTTTAATTGTATAGTAGTTAGATAGTAGCTGACAAAGTGGTTTCCTGGTCACACTCATCTTCAGGTTCGTTTTCATGTTTATTATCTTATACATAGCCGAATTAGTAATAGTTATGTGGGTCAGGGGAACAAATAAAAACAAGTTAGCTTATAGTTGTTCATACCCCAATTTCCTAAATTTTCATAAATAAAAAATCTATTTAATATCATTTTTTGTGGTTGTAAATACTCACCGAGTATACATAGTCAACGACTTTTGATCTATTCCATTACCGAAAAAGTTATTACAATTTATACAGTGGAAGCGTTTAAAGAAATCATCTCCTTATCAAATAAATTGCTGTGCATAGCGCTTTGTGTGGTTTGTCTGTTCTATTCGCTGGGGTCTAATGTGAATTGATGAAATGTTCATACATGTATTGTTTGCAGGTCATATATTGAAATAGTTTATGTGAAGTTTGACTTTAGCAGAGCTATCTAATTTATGTAATTAGATGTGTTATTTAGCACTAATGGTAAGAATGTTGTGATTCCTTTACATGATTTTATATAGCTATTACTATATGATTGTTGTAGTTAAGTTAGATATTTAATATGAGATTTCACATATAGCTACAGAGAACAATAAGTGCTTCTAGTGAAATGTCCCGTTCTTATTGATTAAAAACATTCCATATTAATTGATTTCGTCGCGAGGTTTTGACCTCTATATGAGACGTTTTTCAAAGACTGCATTCATTTTTAAAACAAACCATAACCTTTATTTCATAAATAAAGGTTTAAAAAGCTTTACGTAGATTATCAAATAATGATAATCTAAAATATCCTGTTTACACACGACCATTACATAATGGTTTACAAAACAAATATGTTACATCGAAATCAGTTTCTTGAATGCAGTTTTTACACAATATCATACAAACATGGACTCCAAATCTTGTCCTTATTTTAGTATGCAACAGCGGAAGCTCTTAATATTCACCTGAGAATAAACATGCTTTAAACGTCAACAAAAATGTTGGTGAGTTATAGGTTTAACCTATATATATCAAATCGTAACAATAGACCACAAGATTTCATATTTCAATACACATCCCATACATAGAGATAAAAATCATTCATATGGTGAACACCTGGTAACCGACAATAACAAGATGCATATATAAGAATATCCCCATCATTCCGGGACACCCTTCGGATATGATATAAATTTCGAAGTACTAAAGCATCCGGTACTTTGGATGGGGTTTGTTAGGCCCAATAGATCTATCTTTAGGATTCGCGTCAATTAGGGTGTCTGTTCCCTAATTCTTAGATTACCAGACTTAATAAAAAGGGGCATATTCGATTTTGATAATTCAACCATAGAATGTAATTTCACGTACTTGTGTCTATTTTGTAAATCATTTATAAAACCTTCATGTATTCTCATCCCAAAAATATTAGATTTTAAAAGTGGGACTATAACTCACTTTCACAGATTTTTACTTCGTCGGGAAGTAAGACTTGGCCACTGTTGATTCACGAACCTATAACAATATATACATATATATTAAAGTATGTTCAAAATATATTTACAACACTTTTAATATATTTTGATGTTTTAAGTTTATTAAGTCAGCTGTCCTCGTTAGTAACCTATAACTAGTTGTCCACAGTTAGATGTACAGAAATAAATCGATAAATATTATCTTGAATCAATCCACGACCCAGTGTATACGTATCTCAGTATTGATCACAACTCAAACTATATATATTTTGGAATCAACCTCAACCCTGTATAGCTAACTCCAACATTCACATATAGAGTGTCTATGGTTGTTCCGAAATATATATAGATGTGTCGACATGATAGGTCGAAACATTGTATACGTGTCTATGGTATCTCAAGATTACATAATATACAATACAAGTTGATTAAGTTATGGTTGGAATAGATTTGTTACCAATTTTCACGTAGCTAAAATGAGAAAAATTATCCAATCTTGTTTTACCCATAACTTCTTCATTTTAAATCCGTTTTGAGTGAATCAAATTGCTATGATTTCATATTGAACTCTATTTTATGAATCTAAACAGAAAAAGTATAGGTTTATAGTCGGAAAAATAAGTTACAAGTCGTTTTTGTAAAGGTAGTCATTTCAGTCGAAAGAACGACGTCTAGATGACCATTTTAGAAAACATACTTCCACTTTGAGTTTAACCATAATTTTTGGATATAGTTTCATGTTCATAATAAAAATCATTTTCTCAGAATAACAACTTTTAAATCAAAGTTTATCATAGTTTTTAATTAACTAACCCAAAACAGCCCGCGGTGTTACTACGACGGCGTAAATCCGGGTTTACGGTGTTTTTCGTGTTTCCAGGTTTTAAATCATTAAGTTAGCATATCATATAGATATAGAACATGTGTTTAGTTGATTTTAAAAGTCAAGTTAGAAGGATTAACTTTTGTTTGCGAACAAGTTTAGAATTAACTAAACTATGTTCTAGTGATTACAAGTTTAAACCTTCGAATAAGATAGCTTTATATGTATGAATCGAATGATGTTATGAACATCATTACTACCTTAATTTCCTTGGATAAACCTACTGGAAAAGAGAAAAATGGATCTAGCTTCAATGGATCCTTGGATGGCTCGAAGTTCTTGAAGCAGAATCATGACACGAAAACAAGTTCAAGTAAGATCATCACTTGAAATAAGATTGTTATAGTTATAGAAATTGAACCAAAGTTTGAATATGATTATTACCTTGTATTAGAATGATAACCTACTGTAAGAAACAAAGATTTCTTGAGGTTGGATGATCACCTTACAAGATTGGAAGTGAGCTAGCAAACTTGAAAGTATTCTTGATTTTATGAAACTAGAACTTTTGGAATTTATGAAGAACACTTAGAACTTGAAGATAGAACTTGAGAGAGATCAATTAGATGAAGAAAATTGAAGAATGAAAGTGTTTGTAGGTGTTTTTGGTCGTTGGTGTATGGATTAGATATAAAGGATATGTAATTTTGTTTTCATGTAAATAAGTCATGAATGATTACTCATATTTTTGTAATTTTATGAGATATTTCATGCTAGTTGCCAAATGATGGTTCCCACATGTGTTAGGTGACTCACATGGGCTGCTAAGAGCTGATCATTGGAGTGTATATACCAATAGTACATACATCTAAAAGCTGTGTATTGTACGAGTACGAATACGGGTGCATACGAGTAGAATTGTTGATGAAACTGAACGAGGATGTAATTGTAAGCATTTTTGTTAAGTAGAAGTATTTTGATAAGTGTATTGAAGTCTTTCAAAAGTGTATAAATACATATTAAAACACTACATGTATATACATTTTAACTGAGTCGTTAAGTCATCGTTAGTCGTTACATGTAAGTGTTGTTTTGAAACCTTTAGGTTAACGATCTTGTTAAATGTTGTTAACTCAATGTTTATAATATCAAATGAGATTTTAAATTATTATATTATCATGATATTATCATGTATGAATATCTCTTAATATGATATATATATACATTAAATGTCTTTACAACGATAATCGTTACATATATGTCTCGTTTAAAAATCATTAAGTTAGTAGTCTTGTTTTTACATATGTAGTTCATTGTTAATATACTTTATGATATGTTTTCTTATCATAGTATCATGTTAACTATATATATATATCCATATATATGTCATCATATAGTTTTTACAAGTTTTAACGTTCGTGAATCACCGATCAACTTGGGTGGTCAATTGTCTATATGAAACATATTTCAATTAATCAAGTCTTAACAAGTTTGATTGCTTAACATGTTGGAAACATTTAATCATGTAAATATCAATCTCAATTAATATATATAAACATGGAAAAGTTCGGGTCACTACAGTACCTACCCGTTAAATAAATTTCGTCCCGAAATTTTAAGCTGTTGAAGGTGTTGACGAATCTTCTGGAAATAGATGCGGGTATTTCTTCTTCATCTGATCTTCACGCTCCCAGGTGAACTCGGGTCCTCTACGAGCATTCCATCGAACCTTAACAATTGGTATCTTGTTTTGCTTAAGTCTTTTAACCTCACGATCCATTATTTCGACGGGTTCTTCGATGAATTGAAGTTTTTCGTTGATTTGGATTTCATCTAAAGGAATAGTGAGATCTTCTTTAGCAAAACATTTCTTTAAATTCGAGACGTGGAAAGTGTTATGTACAGCCGCGAGTTGTTGAGGTAACTCTAGTCGGTAAGCTACTGGTCCGACACGATCAATAATCTTGAATGGTCCAATATACCTTGGATTTAATTTCCCTCGTTTACCAAATCGAACAACGCCTTTCCAAGGTGCAACTTTAAGCATGACCATCTCTCCAATTTCAAATTCTATATCTTTTCTTTTAATGTCAGCGTAGCTCTTTTGTCGACTTTGGGCGGTTTTCAACCGTTGTTGAATTTGGATGATCTTCTCGGTAGTTTCTTGTATAATCTCCGGACCCGTAATCTGTCTATCCCCCACTTCACTCCAACAAATCGGAGACCTGCACTTTCTACCATAAAGTGCTTCAAACGGCGCCATCTCAATGCTTGAATGGTAGCTGTTGTTGTAGGAAAATTCTGCTAACGGTAGATGTCGATCCCAACTGTTTCCGAAATCAATAACACATGCTCGTAGCATGTCTTCAAGCGTTTGTATCGTCCTTTCGCTCTGCCCATCAGTTTGTGGATGATAGGCAGTACTCATGTCTAGACGAGTTCCTAATGCTTGCTGTAATGTCTGCCAGAATCTTGAAATAAATCTGCCATCCCTATCAGAGATAATAGAGATTGGTATTCCATGTCTGGAGACGACTTCCTTCAAATACAGTCGTGCTAACTTCTCCATCTTGTCATCTTCTCTTATTGGTAGGAAGTGTGCTGATTTGGTGAGACGATCAACTATTACCCAAATAGTATCAAAACCACTTGCAGTCCTTGGCAATTTAGTGATGAAATCCATGGTAATGTTTTCCCATTTCCATTCCGGGATTTCGGGTTGTTGAAGTAGACCTGATGGTTTCTGATGCTCAGCTTTGACCTTAGAACACGTCAAACATTCTCCTACGTATTTAGCAACATCGGCTTTCATACCCGGCCACCAAAAATGTTTCTTGAGATCCTTGTACATCTTCCCCGTTCCAGGATGTATTGAGTATCTGGTTTTATGAGCTTCTCTAAGTACCATTTCTCTCATATCTCCAAATTTTGGTACCCAAATCCTTTCAGCCCTATACCGGGTTCCGTCTTCCCGAATATTAAGATGCTTCTCCGATCCTTTGGGTATTTCATCCTTTAAATTTCCCTCTTTTAAAACTCCTTGTTGCGCCTCCTTTATTTGAGTAGTAATGTTATTATGAATCATTATATTCATAGATTTTACTCGAATGGGTTCTCTGTCCTTCCTGCTCAAGGCATCGGCTACCACATTTGCCTTCCCCGGGTGGTAACGAATCTCAAAGTCGTAATCATTCAATAATTCAATCCACCTACGCTGCCTCATATTCAGTTGTTTCTGATTAAATATGTGTTGAAGACTTTTATGGTCGGTATATATAATACTTTTGACCCCATATAAGTAGTGTCTCCAAGTCTTTAATGCAAAAACAACCGCGCCTAATTCCAAATCATGCGTCGTATAATTTTGTTCGTGAATCTTCAATTGTCTAGACGCATAAGCAATCACCTTCGTTCGTTGCATTAATACACAACCGAGACCTTGCTTTGATGCATCACAATAAATCACAAAATCATCATTCCCTTCAGGCAATGACAATATAGGTGCCGTAGTTAGCTTTTTCTTCAATAACTGAAACGCTTTCTCTTGTTCATCATTCCATTCAAATTTCTTCCCTTTATGCGTTAATGCAGTCAAGGGTTTTGCTATTCTGGAAAAGTCTTGGATGAACCTTCTGTAGTAACCAGCTAGTCCTAAAAACTGGCGTATGTGTTTCGGAGTTTTCGGGGTTTCCCACTTTTCAACAGTTTCTATCTTTGCCGGATCCACCTTAATACCTTCTTTGTTCACTATGTGACCGAGGAATTGAACTTCTTCCAACCAAAATGCACACTTTGAAAACTTAGCGTACAATTCTTCCTTCCTCAATACTTCTAACACCTTTCTCAAATGTTCACCGTGTTCTTGGTCATTCTTTGAGTAAATAAGTATGTCATCAATGAACACAATGACAAACTTGTCAAGGTATGGTCCACACACTCGGTTCATAAGGTCCATGAACACAGCTGGTGCATTAGTTAAACCAAACGGCATGACCATAAACTCGTAATGACCGTAACGTGTTCTGAAAGCAGTCTTTGGAATATCATCTTCTTTCACCCGCATTTGATGATACCCGGAACGTAAGTCAATCTTTGAATAAACAGACGAGCCTTGTAGTTGATCAAATAAGTCGTCGATTCTCGGTAGTGGGTAGCGGTTCTTGATGGTAAGTTTGTTCAACTCTCGGTAGTCGATACACAACCTGAATGTACCATCTTTCTTCTTGACAAACAAAACAGGAGCTCCCCACGGTGATGTGCTTGGTCGAATGAAACCACGCTCTAAAAGTTCTTGTAATTGGCTTTGCAGTTCTTTCATCTCGCTGGGTGCGAGTCTGTAAGGAGCACGAGCTATTGGTGCAGCTCCTGGTACAAGATCTATTTGAAATTCAACGGATCGATGTGGGGGTAATCCCGGTAATTCTTTCGGAAATACATCGGGAAATTCTTTTGCAATGGGAACATCATTGATGCTCTTTTCTTCAGTTTGTACTTTCTCGACGTGTGCTAGAACAGCATAGCAACCTTTTCTTATTAGTTTTTGTGCCTTCAAATTACTAATAAGATGTAGCTTCGTGTTGCCCTTTTCTCCGTACACCATTAAGGGTTTTCCTTTTTCTCGTATAATGCGAATTGCATTTTTGTAACAAACGATCTCCGCTTTCACTTCTTTCAACCAGTCCATACCGATTATCACATCAAAACTCCCTAACTCTACTGGTATCAAATCAATCTTAAATGTTTCGCTAACCAGTTTAATTTCTCGATTCCGACATATATTATCTGCTGAAATTAATTTACCATTTGCTAATTCGAGTAAAAATTTACTATCCAAAGGCGTCAATGGACAACTTAATTTAGCACAAAAATCTCTACTCATATAGCTTCTATCCGCACCCGAATCAAATAAAACGTAAGCAGATTTATTGTCAATAAGAAACGTACCCGTAACAAGCTCCGGGTCTTCCTGTGCCTCTATCGCATTAATATTGAAAACTCTTCCACGGCCTTGTCCATTCGTGTTCTCCTGGTTCGGGCAATTTCTAATAATGTGGCCTGGTTTTCCACATTTATAACAAACTACATTGGCATAACTTGCTCCGACACTACTTGCTCCGCCATTACTCGTTCCGACACCATTTGTTCCTTTCGTTCTATTAGCCCCTGGTCCGTAGACCTCACACTTCGCCGCGCTATGACCATTTCTTTTACACTTGTTGCAAAATTTGGTGCAGAACCCCGAGTGATTCTTTTCACACCTTTGGCATAGCTGCTTCTGATTGTTGTTGTTGTTGCGGTTATTATTGTTGTTGGGATGATTGTTGTAGTTACTGTTGTTGTTGTTGTTGTTGTTGTTGGGCCGTTTGTTGTAGTTGCGATTGATGTTGCGATTGTTGGGATAATTGTTGCGATTATTGTTGTAATTACTGTTGTTGTTGTATTGGTGATTCTTATCACCGTTTTCCTCCCACTTTCTTTTGACTTGCTTCACATTGGCCTCTTCAGCAGTCTGTTCTTTAATTCTTTCTTCAATCTGGTTCACTAGTTTGTGAGCCATTCTACATGCCTGTTGTATGGAGGCGGGCTCGTGTGAACTTATATCTTCTTGGATTCTTTCCGGTAATCCTTTCACAAACGCGTCGATCTTCTCTTCCTCATCTTCGAATGCTCCCGGACACAATAGGCACAATTCTGTGAATCGTCTTTCGTACGTGGTAATATCAAATCCTTGGGTTCGTAACCCTCTAAGTTCTGTCTTGAGCTTATTGACCTCGGTTCTAGGACGGTACTTCTCGTTCATCAAGTGCTTGAATGCTGACCACGGTAGTGCGTACGCATCATCTTGTCCCACTTGCTCTAGATAGGTATTCCACCATGTTAACGCAGAACCTGTGAAGGTATGCGTAGCGTACTTCACTTTGTCCTCTTCAGTACACTTACTTATGGCAAACACCGATTCAACCTTCTCGGTCCACCGTTTCAATCCGATCGGTCCTTCGGTTCCATCAAATTCCAAAGGTTTGCAGGCAGTGAATTCTTTGTAGGTGCATCCTACACGATTTCCTGTACTGCTAGATCCAAGGTTATTGTTGGTATGTAGCGCAGCCTGTACTGCGGCTATGTTTGAAGCTAGAAAAGTACGGAATTCCTCTTCATTCATATTCACGGTGTGTCGAGTAGTCGGTGCCATTTCCTTCAAAATAGTTAAATGGAACAAGTTAATCATACAGAATATTAAGAGTAGTTAATAGTATTTCGTAGCATAATATGAACTCATTTATAAAAGCTTTTTCTTCATATTAGCATTTTATAAGTTTAAATTCGGGTAGTACCTACCCGTTAAGTTCATACTTAGTAGCTAATATACAATTCAACTACTACAATTCTATATGAAAAACTGATTATAATAATATTTCGCGTTCAAACTTTTATACAATATTTTACAAACTTACAATACCGCTTATTTTACATAAAGCATGAAATATAGCACACAATAACTTTGATACAAGATAGTTGTGAAGATAATTCTAGCTAGTACACAAGTCGTTCAGCAAAGGCAATAAAGACACGTAATTCATACGTCCAGAAACAAGTCATGCATTCTGGTTTTACTAGGACTACTTCCCATCCTTGGTCTTGTGCAACATAACCGTTATGGCCGTTGATAAGACAGCGTGTTGTAACGTCGTCAAAGGGACGAGGGTTACGTAATGTCCAACAGTCCCGTAATAATCTAAAAACCTCATTTCTTACCCCAATTACCGACTCCGTCACTTGTGGAAACGTTTTGTTTAATAGTTGTAGCCCGATGTTCTTGTTCTCACTTTGGTGAGAAGCGAACATTACTAATCCGTAAGCATAACATGCTTCTTTATGTTGCATGTTAGCCGCTTTTTCTAAATCACGAAGTCCAATATTCGGATATATTGAGTCAAAATAATTTCTTAACCCGTTGCGTAAAATAGCATTTGGGTTCCCCGCAATATATGCGTCAAAGTAAACACATCGTAACTTATGGGTTTCCCAATGTGATATCCCCCATCTTTCAAACGAAAGTCTCTTATAAACCAAGACATTCTTGGAACGTTCTTCGAATGTCTTACAAACTGATCTCGCCTTAAATAGTTGTGCCGAAGAATTCTGGCCGACTCTAGACAAGATTTCATCAATCATGTCTCCGGGTAGGTCTCTTAAAATATTGGGTTGTCTATCCATTTTGTGTTTTTAAACTGTAAAATAGACAAGAGTTAGTTTCATAAAAAAATACTTATTAATACAAGCAATTTTTACATATATCATAAAGCATAAGAACACTATATTACATATATTACACCACACGAATACAACTATCTTATTCCGACTCGCTCGTTTCTTCTTCTTCGGTTTTGGTTCGTTTTGCCAAGTTTCTAGGGATATATGATGTTCCCCTAATACGAGCCGTCGTTGTCCACATTGGTTTAGAAAAACCTGGTGGTTTAGAGGTTCCCGGGTCATTGTTACAACTTAAGGACTTCGGGGGTTGACGATACATATAAAGTTCATCGGGGTTGGAATTAGATTTCTCTATTTTTATGCCCTTTCCCTTATTATTTTCTTTTGCCTTTTTAAATTCAGTTGGGTTAATTTCTATAACATCATCGGAATTCTCGTCGGAATCCGATTCATCGGAGAATTGGTAATCCTCCCAATATTTTGCTTCCTTGGCGGAAACATCATTGACCATAATTAACTTTGGTCGGTTGGTTGAAGATTTTCTTTTACTTAACCGTTTTATTATTTCCCCCACCGGTTCTATTTCTTCATCCGGTTCCGATTCTTCTTCCGGTTCCGATTCTTCTTCCGGTTCCGACTCTTCTTCCGGTTCCTCTTCGGGAACTTGTGAATCAGTCCACAAATCATTCCAATTTACATTTGACTCTTCATTATTATTAGGTGAGTCAATGGGACTTGTTCTAGAGGTAGACATCTATCACATAATATCAAACACGTTAAGAGATTAATATATCACATAATATTCATATGTTAAAAATATATAGTTTCCAACAAAAATGTTAAGCAATCATTTTTAAAGAAAACACGGTCGAAGTCCAGACTCACTAATGCATCCTAACAAACTCGATAAGACACACTAATGCAAATTTTCTGGTTCTCTAAGACCAATGCTCTGATACCAACTGAAATGTCCCGTTCTTATTGATTAAAAACATTCCATATTAATTGATTTCGTCGCGAGGTTTTGACCTCTATATGAGACGTTTTTCAAAGACTGCATTCATTTTTAAAACAAACCATAACCTTTATTTCATAAATAAAGGTTTAAAAAGCTTTACGTAGATTATCAAATAATGATAATCTAAAATATCCTGTTTACACACGACCATTACATAATGGTTTACAAAACAAATATGTTACATCGAAATCAGTTTCTTGAATGCAGTTTTTACACAATATCATACAAACATGGACTCCAAATCTTGTCCTTATTTTAGTATGCAACAGCGGAAGCTCTTAATATTCACCTGAGAATAAACATGCTTTAAACGTCAACAAAAATGTTGGTGAGTTATAGGTTTAACCTATATATATCAAATCGTAACAATAGACCACAAGATTTCATATTTCAATACACATCCCATACATAGAGATAAAAATCATTCATATGGTGAACACCTGGTAACCGACAATAACAAGATGCATATATAAGAATATCCCCATCATTCCGGGACACCCTTCGGATATGATATAAATTTCGAAGTACTAAAGCATCCGGTACTTTGGATGGGGTTTGTTAGGCCCAATAGATCTATCTTTAGGATTCGCGTCAATTAGGGTGTCTGTTCCCTAATTCTTAGATTACCAGACTTAATAAAAAGGGGCATATTCGATTTTGATAATTCAACCATAGAATGTAATTTCACGTACTTGTGTCTATTTTGTAAATCATTTATAAAACCTTCATGTATTCTCATCCCAAAAATATTAGATTTTAAAAGTGGGACTATAACTCACTTTCACAGATTTTTACTTCGTCGGGAAGTAAGACTTGGCCACTGTTGATTCACGAACCTATAACAATATATACATATATATTAAAGTATGTTCAAAATATATTTACAACACTTTTAATATATTTTGATGTTTTAAGTTTATTAAGTCAGCTGTCCTCGTTAGTAACCTATAACTAGTTGTCCACAGTTAGATGTACAGAAATAAATCGATAAATATTATCTTGAATCAATCCACGACCCAGTGTATACGTATCTCAGTATTGATCACAACTCAAACTATATATATTTTGGAATCAACCTCAACCCTGTATAGCTAACTCCAACATTCACATATAGAGTGTCTATGGTTGTTCCGAAATATATATAGATGTGTCGACATGATAGGTCGAAACATTGTATACGTGTCTATGGTATCTCAAGATTACATAATATACAATACAAGTTGATTAAGTTATGGTTGGAATAGATTTGTTACCAATTTTCACGTAGCTAAAATGAGAAAAATTATCCAATCTTGTTTTACCCATAACTTCTTCATTTTAAATCCGTTTTGAGTGAATCAAATTGCTATGATTTCATATTGAACTCTATTTTATGAATCTAAACAGAAAAAGTATAGGTTTATAGTCGGAAAAATAAGTTACAAGTCGTTTTTGTAAAGGTAGTCATTTCAGTCGAAAGAACGACGTCTAGATGACCATTTTAGAAAACATACTTCCACTTTGAGTTTAACCATAATTTTTGGATATAGTTTCATGTTCATAATAAAAATCATTTTCTCAGAATAACAACTTTTAAATCAAAGTTTATCATAGTTTTTAATTAACTAACCCAAAACAGCCCGCGGTGTTACTACGACGGCGTAAATCCGGTTTTACGGTGTTTTTCGTGTTTCCAGGTTTTAAATCATTAAGTTAGCATATCATATAGATATAGAACATGTGTTTAGTTGATTTTAAAAGTCAAGTTAGAAGGATTAACTTTTGTTTGCGAACAAGTTTAGAATTAACTAAACTATGTTCTAGTGATTACAAGTTTAAACCTTCGAATAAGATAGCTTTATATGTATGAATCGAATGATGTTATGAACATCATTACTACCTTAATTTCCTTGGATAAACCTACTGGAAAAGAGAAAAATGGATCTAGCTTCAATGGATCCTTGGATGGCTCGAAGTTCTTGAAGCAGAATCATGACACGAAAACAAGTTCAAGTAAGATCATCACTTGAAATAAGATTGTTATAGTTATAGAAATTGAACCAAAGTTTGAATATGATTATTACCTTGTATTAGAATGATAACCTACTGTAAGAAACAAAGATTTCTTGAGGTTGGATGATCACCTTACAAGATTGGAAGTGAGCTAGCAAACTTGAAAGTATTCTTGATTTTATGAAACTAGAACTTTTGGAATTTATGAAGAACACTTAGAACTTGAAGATAGAACTTGAGAGAGATCAATTAGATGAAGAAAATTGAAGAATGAAAGTGTTTGTAGGTGTTTTTGGTCGTTGGTGTATGGATTAGATATAAAGGATATGTAATTTTGTTTTCATGTAAATAAGTCATGAATGATTACTCATATTTTTGTAATTTTATGAGATATTTCATGCTAGTTGCCAAATGATGGTTCCCACATGTGTTAGGTGACTCACATGGGCTGCTAAGAGCTGATCATTGGAGTGTATATACCAATAGTACATACATCTAAAAGCTGTGTATTGTACGAGTACGAATACGGGTGCATACGAGTAGAATTGTTGATGAAACTGAACGAGGATGTAATTGTAAGCATTTTTGTTAAGTAGAAGTATTTTGATAAGTGTATTGAAGTCTTTCAAAAGTGTATAAATACATATTAAAACACTACATGTATATACATTTTAACTGAGTCGTTAAGTCATCGTTAGTCGTTACATGTAAGTGTTGTTTTGAAACCTTTAGGTTAACGATCTTGTTAAATGTTGTTAACTCAATGTTTATAATATCAAATGAGATTTTAAATTATTATATTATCATGATATTATCATGTATGAATATCTCTTAATATGATATATATATACATTAAATGTCTTTACAACGATAATCGTTACATATATGTCTCGTTTAAAAATCATTAAGTTAGTAGTCTTGTTTTTACATATGTAGTTCATTGTTAATATACTTTATGATATGTTTTCTTATCATAGTATCATGTTAACTATATATATATATCCATATATATGTCATCATATAGTTTTTACAAGTTTTAACGTTCGTGAATCACCGATCAACTTGGGTGGTCAATTGTCTATATGAAACATATTTCAATTAATCAAGTCTTAACAAGTTTGATTGCTTAACATGTTGGAAACATTTAATCATGTAAATATCAATCTCAATTAATATATATAAACATGGAAAAGTTCGGGTCACTACATCTAGGCGCTTAATGCATAAAGAAAATCTACAGCCGGGTTCACTTTCTTCTTGGAAACAACAGTCGCTTTTGTTGGTAACAGTTGAAAAAATTGGTACTTGAAACGGGTTACGATTCCCATTTCCATTATAGTCCCCCTGACAAAAAAAGCACATAATTCGTAGTAGATACTATCCTTGAAGCGATAATTGCACCCACCAACACTGACCAACTTGAAATTAGCAGTAGCAAGAGTCAACAGTAGCAAAAGTTAAAGTTGCTGAATGGTATGGCTTATTTATCACATTTATTGGCATTTGTAAGTCAACTTTTCATGTTTGATTAATACATTAAAATAAATATTATCTATTTTAATTGTTGACAAACTGTGTGTATATGAATTCTTTTAAATGATTATGTAAAAATCTGGAAAGTTGTTAAATATAGCTTTATCTATTTTCGTATTAAGTAATATATTGCCAATTTTGTAGGCGTTTGTCTCTGATGGTTTGTATTATACTAAGAAAACCTAACTATAAATTTATAAAGGTATTAGAGTGGAAAGCAAATTGTAAGTCATTTTGGTGTCAAGTTAGGTAATGATCGTTTTCAACACATTTGCTTCACAAACAAATGTCTATAAACACACGTTGTCGATTTGGTGGTCAGTTTGTATTTTTGTTTAGTTTATTACTTTATTATTACCAGTGTGATGATTGTGCTTTATCTCATCTGTCAAAAGCTAATATACTTCAATTTTATTGTACCGCTTTTGAAATGGCAGAGACAATTCTGTTCTAATCTTGGTTTGACAAACTGTACTGTTAAAGCGGTTCAGGATTCTGCCCAGAAGTCATATGAGTTCGATATACTTACAGGTTGTTACACATGATCAATGGTAGGTTGTTACATGTCACAAATGATCAAAGCTTGGGGCACATGAAATAGACACTACTTTTTGGTTGATCTACCATCCATATGGAAAGTTTTATGTTGATGGGTTTTGGTATAAACTTATTTGGCATTTGTATTATTTTTGAAAATGGCATTGGGATGTACATTAAAATCCCTCCTAGCTTGTTTTTGGTCATTTTGTAGTTGTCATGTAATTGTCATTTTGTACTCTTTTTATCATATTGTTAATTGATATAACATATACGTTTTCAATTTGTTTGATTAAGAGTCGTCGTGCAACGCACGGGCTCTTAAAGACTAGTAATATATAAATCATACAATATATCGCTACATCCACATTTGCTTTATGATGAGAAGACAAATATTCCATATTCTTAGAGATAAAACTGGTGTATTTAATTAATCATGTGATGGAGTGGAATTTTCAATAAATGACATTTTTTTATCTTTAATCTTGTCCATAACTAGTTCTTCAAGATTGGGTTTATTTTGCGAAAACTTGGTGGAGTTGGTGTATTGCAATCTTTACTACATCCACAGATTTTATCTCCCTGGCATTTTACATATGTACCCTTAAATTTAATGCAAACTTCCGTACAATATTGAACGTCACATGTCTTTGGTAATAGCTTGATAAATACACAACCATCTCCAGATGAAATTTCTATACAAACCATGTGAAATATACATTTAATTATAATAGAAATTGACTTAAGTAAAATGTTTATTTTTATGAAACAAACTGCTAAATAACATATGTAATAGAAAAGTCATAAGACAACATGAATGTCGAAAAAAAACAACTAAATCAAGTAATTTAAAAACGTTGAAATACTAAACTAACATAATTTGAAACATAACCTAACACCTATTGAAATGCACTATGGTGAACTAATGCTACTTTATTACCGACTATATTGTTATGCTTAGTCTACGTAATTCAATTTAAATAAAAAAGTATGTACATAACAAGTATCAACATATTTATCATAGTGTATTTTTACGTGTTGTTCACTTGTCTGGGTAATTCAAGTTAATTAAATAACTACGTACATAAAAATTATTAACATAATTTATAATGAAATAGAAGAAATTTTTTTATATACTTATTATTACTAATTAGTATTAGTATTTTACTATAAAGTGTATTCCAATAGAAACAAGTATAATTAATTAGATTATGAAAGAAAAGGCTCCTATAGAAATGATTTTTTTGAAAATGAATACCTGAAATAGAAATAATGGCGAAAAGGAGGATGAGTGCTTGCATTTTCACTACGTGTGTGGTCATTTTGACTTGTTGAAGCCAAAAATTGACTCTTAAATGTTTTCTAATGACTAGTTTATATAAGGAGGGTTTTATAGAAAATAATAAGTAGGATACATGATTAATATTTGTAATGAAATGTTTGGTTGGCCTAAAGTTCGGTATTCAACATAATTCACGTGCAACAATACATATCATATAATGAATTTTGTAGGTTGAAACATGTTGAAAAACGTAATTGGAAAGTTGGATTGAATCTCCATCTTTCATATAGTTAAATTTTATCTTAAGTAATACATTTATAAGCTGTCATTCTAAAAAATAACTGAAGAACTTAACATTTTTTAAGCATCTGAAACTATACATCTGATATGAATCATAATTAAAGTAAAATTCAGATAATTTAAACCTCGTAATTAAAAGCATCTGAAACTATAAGCATATATATACCTTACTATTAAATCCATCATAAGCAAGCATGTAATTTGAATCGGGATTATCAAGAGGAACAACTCATTCATCAAGAAAGAAAATCAACCATTTTGACCAATCTATGCAATTAACGTACGGCGATTCCACTAATTTCCTGTCAAATTACATTTTATAAAGTAGTAGTATATAAAACGAATCAAATCAATGACCATTGGGCTTTGACATTCATTATTCACTTGTTCTATATCACTGTTGGGTTAGGCTTTGCCTTAGTTTGTTCTCTATTAGTTACCAATGCGAAGGGATGATACAAAGAAGCATCATAACGTATGTGAGACTGTGTAATATTATTTTGTCAAAAAAAATCAACATTTACATTTACATTCACATAAAATTTATAGAAGAAACTTTTATATAATGATGTGACTTGTTACCGTAAACGGAGAGAAAAATGAAATAGAAAAAAACACATGATATGATTTGTTAATCTTAACGAACACACTATTTTATAAATTTTTATCGGTAATCTTCCGATAAGCCAAAAATTTCTCAATTTTGTGGTAAAGTATAATTTACTTCAAAATATATATTTCTGCACTCCTATTATGAATTCGATACATTAATACTTTCATGTATGTTGTAAACGTTCATTTATAAATTTATAGAGTTGTAATCACTTGCATCCATAAATTTGCTTGAAAACAAAGGGACCAATGAGAACGCGACATGTGGCGCGAAAATCACATGTGATTGAAAAAAAAAATCGAAATTTTTTTTTTTCGAAATTTTTTTTTCCGGAAATTTTTTTCGAAATTTTTTTTTTCGAAATTTCTTTTTAAAAATCATATGTGATTATACATGTCAATCACATGTGATTGTAAACCCAATCACATGTGATTATGCAGGACAAATTCAATCACATGTGATTGTACAATTCAATAACATGTGATTGTGTAGGTAAATCACATGTGATTGTAAAAAAAATTAAAAAATTTTTTTTTTTATAAATTTTGGAAAAAAAATTAAAAAAAAATTTTCAAAAAAAAAATTTTTGAATTTTTTTTCAATCACATGTGATTTTCGCGACACATGTCGCGCTCTCATTGGTTCCTTGGATCTCAACTTAATTTATGGACTCAAATGAATATTACTCTAAATTTATAATATCTTTTATGGAATTTTTTTTTTTTTTTTTTTTTTACATTTATTCTTGTGCATTTCGTTTTTTACTATACAGACGTCATATTATGTTCTTGGGCGGATGATATTTTTACTACAAAGTGTTTGTGTTCGGATATGTTTTGATTTATGTCTGCACATGTTGAGTTCAGACATGTTCGAGTTTAGAGATGTTCATATTTGGTTACTGATACATAATTACGTTAGTTAGTGTCGTTTCAAAGAAAAACAGGTCATGAATAGATTCGAGGAAATCATGTACCACGACAAATGGAGCATTTTTATCAACCTTGTGTTGTAGCTCATCTAGTAGTGGTCTCCCTCGTTTTACGAGAGGTCAGAAGTCGACTCCCGTGAAGGTGCAACATTGCCCACAAGGTTGTCCATTTACCCTTGAATTTCACCCAAGGGTGCGTTCCGCACATCACGTTGCGGGGCAGTGGGAAGGGGGTTTTACCGCACATGTCCTCGGATTGAGCCGGATTTCTTCGTGGGCAGCAGTTGGAGGTGGGTTATACAACTATGGGAGATGAACGTGTGGATGGTTAAGTTCCATGGGTGATCTCGTACTGCTGATAAAAAAATATGGAGCATTATATATATATATATATATATATATATATATATATATATATATATATATATACATATATATATATATATATATATATATATATATATATATATATATATATATTTATATATAGTGGTAGGATCAAGAGGGAAGTAACCATTCGGGGGGAAGCGGGGGAAGCAAAAACTTTTTTTTTTCGTTTTTTGAAAAAACTTTGTTCACGAACATTATAGATGAGATGAAAATATGAATATTTAGTAGAGACACTTTGTGATAAATGTTTTTATTTTGGCGGGAAAACGCTCGAAGAAGTAATATATAACAATTATCGTATTTTTCGAGCGTATTTTGAGGTTTTAGCTATTGGGGTTTAGATATTAGGGTTTAGATATTAGGGTTTATAGGATTTAGATATTAGGGTTTATAGGGTTTAGGGTTTAGATTTAGGATTTAGATCGAGTTTTTAACACGAACGGTTTAGAGTTTAGGGTTTAGGGTTTAGGGTTTAGGGTTTAGGGTTTAGGGTTTGGTGTTTTGGGTTTATGGAATAAACCCAAAACACCAAACCCTAAACCCTAAACCCTAAACCCAAAACTCTAAATCGGGCTAAATTTTACTTCACAAAACATGAAAAAAAAACGTTCATATTCTTCACGAACAATATTATCTTGAATGTTATTTTTGTCGATCGTTTTCCCGCCTAAATAATAACATTCATCACGAAGTGTCTCTTCTAAATGTTCATATTTTCGTGTGATCTTGATGCCGGAAAAAAAAATTCCAAAAAAAGGAAAAAAAAATAAAAATTTTGCTTCCCCCCGCTTCCCCCCGATTGGTTACTTCCCCATTGATCATGCCCCTATATATATATATATATATATATATATATATATATATATATATATATATATATATATATATTTTTTTTTTCTCATAATTTTTTTAAAAAAATTTTTTCGACAAAATTGCCCATTTCGTCCCCGTATTTTTCACTTTTTGCCCGTTTCATCCCTATGTTTTATTTTCTGCATTTTTCATCCTTAAAACCATTTTAAAGTCCCAATTTCATTCATAAGCCTAACGAAGGTTAACTGAGTCCGTTAAAACTATTTACATGGACTATCCACGTAATCTTCAACTACTTAAACTGCAAAACATTCAAAGGCTTCATTTCAACTTGATGAAACTTGTACGAACTAGATGTTGTGCAAAATATAAGAGAAGCTTTCTCGAAACAGAAGTTCATTATCACATATATGTTCAAAGCGTTCGTAGTACATATATAGAAACGGCTCTAACGTAATTGATACAAGACGGAGACGTACCACTTACTTTACAAAACCACCTTGCAACGGCTTAGATTCTAGAAGGTTCTGAAGTTCTTCTGAACCAGCCTCTTGTTAAACAACAATAATTCGAAAAAAGTCAAATTATCGAGCAGGCGGATCATATGATCAAAAGTAGATTCAATCATAGCACTTTTCGGGGATATGAGTACGGAAGGTAACAAGCCACCTTCTAAGTGGTATCATCGAAGCAGTAAACCGATCTTGTAAAAACTCGATAAACGGTTTTACTTGCAACTTCTCGGTTTCACCTTCACTTTTGATATTATCATCATTCACAGTTCCTGTTCCTTGATATTTCATTTTCAACATAAACATGATATTGAGATACACAGTTTTCAAGTAAATCAATCATAGATCTCATACAATGATACAATGCTTCCAACCAGTTAACGAACCAAGACATTCGGTAAGCCTTTTAACTCCATGCTCCAAATAAAGTTCTTCGATCTCATCACTAACTTTCAACCTATCCTTGTTCCCAACAGGAGCAAATCCCCCAACAGAACAAATACATTCACTGCTAGCAGTTGTAGTTGTAAATGATTCTTTAACCAATCTTAGCACCCGTGATGCTACTTGTACAATGGCAACGTTCGTTGGAGTACACGTAAGCATTCTTCAATCCATTTACAGAAGAATAAATAGCAACACACTTACAGTCGTTGTCTTCTATGTTCCCTGTGGTCCCCATATTTGTTCAACGTACGAATCATGACAACATTCGGTTTTGCAAAGGTCTGCCATGATCGCCAATCTTTGGGATTCGTTAAGCTTATCCATTATTCCTCTCATGAATTAAGTGTACTTTAATTGATGGTGGAAATATCTTTTGAACAACAACACGAAATATCTTTTGAACAACAACACGGACAACCTCTCTAAATTAACAGAATGAATTGATTTTTGTAGTTTAATTAGTTGAAGATTACGTGAATAATCTCTGTGAATAGTTTTAACGGACTCAGTTAACCTTCGTTAAGGTGAGGGATGAAATTGAGACTTTAAAATACTTTTAAAGATGAATAATGCAGAAAATAAAACACAATGATAAAACAGACAAAAAGTAAAAAAAACAAAAGGATTAAATGTGCAATTTTGTCAAAAAAAAAAAAAAATTAAGTCATCTTTCCTTATTATTATCTGCAAACAAAAAAACGATCAACAAAACAAAAACTCAAATGTTGTTAATAGGGCCTGAATGGTAATTACAGCATTGCATATAAACCTGCCGTATTTACAATCATTTTAGGGTTCAGAAGCTCATCAACCCATCGGATCACAGGTCAGCTATAGATACAATCTATCTCTATCTATATGATTTGATGCTCTGTTGCAAATGTTCCTAAATCCCTTCCATGATTACAAAGCTCCAATCTTTTAAACTTATTGATAAATTTTTCATCCGGGGTCACTTAAATTCATATCTTTCTTCATTATCTGGTGCTAATCGCATCAGAACAGTACCCAAAGATGATCAAAACCCCTCAAATTCTTCACAATTTGAAGAAAATATTCAGTCTTTAAAGGATAACCCGCACCCCCAGACCTTAATAAAAGTACTATCTTCAACAAATGATTTGAATTCATCTCTGAAGTTGTTCAAATGGGCTTCACTTCAAAACCAATTTTATCACACAACAGATACATATTATCACATTATAATGAAATTGGGTGTGGCTTCTAGGGTTGATGAAATGGAAGGATTTTGTAATGAAATGGTGAAATATGCATTTGCAGCGTCAGAACAAGCTTTGTTAAGTTTGATTGATAGTTTTATTAGCTATAATAAGATTGATGAAGCTCTGAGGGTCTTCTTTGTACTTAATTCAGTCGGTCATAAGCCACCGATCGTGTTAATAAATCGGTTATTAGGTGTTCTCGTGGAGGGAAAAAAGGGGATTAAGTCTGTTTTATTTGTGTATAAAGAGATGGTAAAAGCAAGTATTTTTCCAAATGTTGAGACCTTGAATTATATATTGGAGGCTTTGTTTGATACGGGTCGGGTTGATTCTGCAATGGATCAATATAAACGGATTCGGAAAAAGGGGTGTTGCCCGAACAGCCGAACATATGAGATAATGGTAAGTGGTCTAATTTGTAATAACCTCTTGGATGAAGCTATTGTTGTTTTAGATGAAATTCTTGATAACAATTGTGATCTTGAATCGAAATTCTTTTCAAATGTATTACCTTTGTTGTTTAAGATGAATAAACATGACATAGGATTAAGACTGTTTGAAAAGATGAGAACTTGTAGTATTGTTCCAGATTTATTAGTGTATGAGGTTCTGATACGCTATTACACTAAGAATGTACATTTGGGTGAAGCAATCAATCTTTTTAACGCGATGATAAGTAGAGATTTAAAGCCTCCGGATAGTGTGTACGTTGATGTGGTAAATGGGTTCTGCATATTAAATAAGTTAAGTGAGGCAAAACAATTTCTTGAAGATCAACAAGTAACGGATGCTAATTCGTATAATGTTCTTCTTGAAAGTTACTGCCAGGTTAGCAATTATGTTGATGTGATCCGGTTATTTCAGAAAATGGTAGAAAAGAATATAATAAACAGTATTTCATGGAACATTTTGATTAGGTTTCTTGTTGACAATCAAACAAATGATATAGTTTATAAAGCTTTTGGTAAAATGATTGTTTCTGGTTTAATCCCAGATTCCAAAACTTACTCTGCTCTTATTTTGGGAAATTGTAAATCAAATAAAGTTGATGACGCCGTCGATTTATTTCATCAAGTTGTTGAGGAAAATTGGGTTGTAGATTCATCTTGCTACGCTGCACTAATCGAATCTCTTTGCAAAATGGACAAGATTCTTGAAGCTGTTGATGTGTTTCGTTACATGTCTTTTAACAAATGTACGTTACATGCGTGCTCTTTTAGTATGCTGATCAGGAGATTGTGTCTAATAGGGAAGGTAGACAAAGTTGTCAACTTGCTGCCACTTGCTTATAATACGGGCTTGTTTTGTTCGAGTGAAGATTATGTTATCATTATGAAGGGCGTGTCGCAATTAACCAAAGGTAACGGTGTATTAGTTATCATTGCAAAAATGGTTATACAGGGTTGTTATATAGATTCAGGAGTTTATAACGAGCTTGTTAAAACCATGAGTGAGCATCATCGGGTAACAGAATGTGCTTTTTTTCTTAATCGAATGGTGAACGAAGGGTGGTTACCCAATACAGAAGTACTATCCATTTCATTTTCTTTTTTGGCACGAAAGTTTAAGTTGCATATGGTTTTGCCTGCAATACAAAATCTGTGTTCTGTTTCTGGACATGAAGTGCTTAATCGTGCGATTTGCAGCATACTTATAAATGGGCTTTGGAAAGAAGGGTATAAATACGAAGCCCGTTGGTTACTGGATATGATGTTGGAAAAGGGTTGGGTACCCGATGCTACGACCCATCGGTTGTTAGTTAACTCTGGTGCTAGTGAAACATCTTCTTATGAAAACGATGATGTGAAAGATGAGATTACGTGCATACTTTCTGAAGGCTTTCGTGAACTGTAGGAAGTTGCATAGCAGGTTTGCATACTTGGGTTATCTTGTTTGTTGTAAAGAACACATTTTTGGATATATTTATACAAATGATAAGTTCATTATGATACTAGACTGCGATTAATGTGCTTACATTACACATTTATGAAGAAATTTATAGGATGATTGACTATGTACTTGGTTATTTGTTGCAAAACTTATCATATGCTTTTTTAGAAATGAAATAGTTGTTATAAAATGAGATCGTTTATAATCAACTGATTTTGTTTGACACAACTGAAGACAAGAAACACAAACCCAAACACCTAAATGTAAAATGAGATCGTTTATAGTTGTTGCAAAACTGATTTTGTTTATATTCATAAATAAAATTGTTTCCTAAAACTTGAATATAGACTCCAAACCAATACACCTAAAGGATATTTCACTCATCGTTCATAAGAGAATCAATTCGTAGTTCGTTACTGTAAGGCATAAATTTTGTAATTATGAAATTTTTTGAATAAACATAAGGCGTTCATGAATCATGATCAAACCCAGTACAATATATAACTCGTGTTTACTCGCCCATTTTGCTATCTCTAAACAACATTGTGTTTACCGAGCCTACACTACGCAGCCACAATACGTTAAAAATATAATCATCCATGCAAGTAAAATAGGATTTGCATAGCGTTTTTTTAACAATGGTTAGGGAGTCACTAAAGATATCCACCAGTAGTGGAGCCACTCACTTGATCATATTTGTGCCACGTATCAGGAGGAAATCACGGGACCGACACCCAGAAGGTAACGCGGCCAACTGGGAAAACCCTCATGAGGTTCGAACGCAACCTCAATATACCACTGAGCAAGGCACATATGTAGTATATTTTTTTCCACTAAGTAGCTCGAACTCATAACCCTCAAGGTTAATGAACCTCCTTGATAGCACTGGCCAAAAGCTCTTTAATAACCAAATAACGTCCATGTTGGGACGTCATCAAAACTTCATTTTAATGAGGTTAAGTGATCCAATCATGTTAGGACATCATCAGAACACCGTTATAAAAAGTTAACTAATTAAGTCATTGGATCACTTTCTTTTCCGGTTATAACTTCAATTAGTGGCGACAAACTTGGAGATATACACACAACACAATGGATACTTCATACTCCGTATATGTATAGAGTATATATGTATATAGAGTATATAAGTGCATGCAGAGTATCCATGTACACTATTGATGTTCAAAGCTAAGGCACCGATGGATCTCATGCGCACACTATTAGAAACTATGAAGTGCAAAGTCAAGCCTAAATGTGCTCTAAACCATGGATCTTTTTTTAATAATTTTGCACTTTGCAAGGAATGATGGCACACTTGCACCACCAAAAGCTAGTTGTCATTTAGGGTTATGCTTATGCATAACCCTAAATGCAAATCTTAATATCATGGAAACAAGAAGAAAATGCCTCACCTGCTAAAGAAAATCGACCTCTTCAAGTAATGCAGATTCCATTCTTCAGAACCTAATGTATCAATCTATCTTTCATAACTATCCAACTCAATGCAGTATGTTTTGCCTTTAAAGGATCTCAACTCTTAACAAAAAAAATCAATAAATCACAACCTACATGGGTGAAACACCCCTACCTTTGTAATCATAGTGAAGACATTATGAATTAATATCCAAATTTGAAGTACAATTCATGAAATAAAGATAAACAAAAAACTAGTTGAAAACTATTATACAAAAAGGATCAAACTGAATTCTTCGCTACCAAATGTACAACTAGATTGATGACAATAAATAAATCTTTCCATAAAAAAAAGAAGAAGCTAGACTCATCATATAATAGCATTAAACTTTCAGTAAGAATACTCTCTAACCCAAAACGAGATTCGTCCAAACAAACACCAATTCAATCATCAAAACCATCAACAGAAAAACCATTTTACAAAAAACAACTCACCAGCTTCAAGGATTCGGGTTCACTACACTGTTTTCCTCCACAACATTAACCTTTTCCAAAGCCTGTTCTTGAGCATTGCTTACCAAAGCATCCGTCTTTACAGATCCATTTTCCGCAACAGAATCCACAACAACATCATCAGCTTCCATTCCCACAACGCCATTACTCTGTCCTTCATTCACAACACCTTCAACTACAACCCCATTTTCCTTCAACTCCACAGCATTCAATGCTGCTTCCAAAACCTCACTCGAAGCATCCGTTTTATCATTAACAACGTTATCAACATTACCAACATTACTATCCCCAAACACCACAATACTATTGTTCGGATTAATTACTTTCTTATAGCTATTATTACTCTTAACAACACCAAAATTTCTCTTTTCTTTCACCATCAACTTCACGACATGATCCAACGCTTCCCTTGCTCGTTTTCTAGTATACGCGGCTTCTTTCGACCTTCGTTCTGCCTCCATAGCCGCAGCCACCTCTGCTTTATTCATCGACATCGCAGCAATCTTCGCTGCGGCAAGCAACAACCTTGCCGCACCAACGTCGATCGCCCTACGCGTATTATCAATTCTATTCAAATTAAAAACAACAGAGTTAGGGTTTATACAAGCCGAACACGGAGATGGACCGCGAGACGATGGCATCGTAACGGCAGGCGGTGTAACGCAGGTAGGGTGAGATGATGAGTAGCATTTGTAACAGACGACGGCGTCATCTGGTGGCGATGGTTCGTAAACGCCGATACATGCCGGACAGAAGAGTTGAGGGTGTAGACGGAGAACGCAATTGGTACAAAGACGACGGAAGTTGCCGCGGATACGGACGTTATGGAGAAATTTACGTTCTTCGATTCCGCACTGTCCGCAGACGGTGGTGGTGGTTGGATTTGAATTCAAGTCTTGTTTCATCATTTTCTTATGTCAATCATGAAATTTTGGAGAACAATTTTGAGTTTAGGGTTTATGTGTGTGAACTGTGAAGGAGAAGGGAGAACCCGGTTTCGTGGTGGAAATAAAAACAAAACCCGGTTTGTTATTTACAGCGTAATTAAATGACAAATCATCAATCAATCAACCGTATGACCAATCCAAATATTTTTTTTTTTTTTTACAGTATCATTAATCATTAAATTAAACTAGTCCCGACCGGTCCGTGCGTTGCGGCGGGGGACTTCGCCTGCGTTTTCATATTTAACGTAGCGTTGTGTATTTACAGAGGGGAACACGGCCCATGTATTAAGCGCCGTTTTAGATGTCGTTGTGTTAAGCGTTTTTTAGAAAGTATCCGTTTCGAACGTAGTTAGTTTTGTTTTTTTCAATAATTTTTTTTGAGTGTAACGGTGCTGTCGAAAAAATTTAACTCGCGGCGAACAGAAAGAAATGTATTGGAGATAGTGCGAGGTGTTTAACGTTTTTTGAGAAGTGTCTGTTTATCGTATAGTTAGTCTCGTTGAGTTCGTTAGATATTTTCGAGTTGAACGGTGGTCTCGGAAAAATTTAACTCACGCCGAGCGAGAAGATAGGGCCCGTTATTAATTCGGGTGGAATTAATTTCTTTTATTTTAATAAAATTATATATTTACACTTTTTACTCCTAAAAAAAGTGTAAACTTAGGGGCCGTTGTGTAAATATAGTCGAAGTTGAGGGATCGTTTGTAATGTGAACGCAAACTCAAAACGACAATCGGATATAACTGAAACGACAGAAACCACCCTCACTTTTAGTATATAAAGTATTAGTATTAATATTAATTAATATTAATATTAATATTAATTAATATTAATATTAATAATATTAATATTAATATTAATATTAATAATATTAATAATTAATTAATATTAATATTAATAATATTAATATATAAATATAAAGTATATATTTGCTATTCACTTAAATTTTTTATTATTAAAAGGTACTTTCGTCATTTGCTACCATGAGATTTTTATCAGCCTAGGTTTCTTCTTATCTTTTCATTTCTTCATCACCAGCTTCATGTAGAAGCTTCTAGCGATTTTTCTAATCTCCACCGCCTCCGTGATTTTTCCCGCCGGTAGATTTACTCTTCACATAAATACTTTGCGGGGAGACCATTAACAGCGCCAATCGTCGTTGCTGCAACCACTAATGTCGTCGTCGCTTCTGCTCCTGCCTTCAACGCCGTTGCTACCGTCTCCTCCTCCACCTTTGAAGCCGCTTATACCAGCGACAACGTTCACCGCCGTTGCTACCACCGAAAACGTTCAACGGCTTACGCCAAACTCTTTTGATCAGGTCCTTTTTCCTAGAATCGATAAAGTCATATTTTTTTACTACTTTGATTTAGGGATTTATTGTTTTACGATTTGTAGGTTTTAATTTTGGAACCTAAATCATATTATTGTCAGGGTTTTTAGTTAATTCTATCAAATTATAAGAAAATTACATGAATTATATTCGTGTATTTGTGTTCAAACAGACATCAGCTACAGCCGGAACCAGCGCCATTTTGGGAAAAAAAACACAGATTTAAATGGAAGCTAACTTAAATGCCCCGTTCACATCGATTATAAACGTTACATAATAATTGATTTCATTGCGAGGTATTTGACCTCTAAATGATACATTTTACAACATTGCATTCATTTTTAAAAGACAAACTTTCATTTACATCAAAAGTTGACAGGCATGCATATCATTTCATAATATATCCAAACTATAGATGACTTAATCTGTCATCTACTTAATAATAATCTTGTTGAACTCAACGACTCGAATGCAACATCTTTTGAAATATGCCATGAATGACTCCAAGTAATATCTTTTAAATGATCAAATGCACAGCGGAAGATTTCTTTAATACCTGAGAATAAACATGCTTACAAGTGTCAATCAAAAGGTTGGTGAGTTCATTAGTTTATCGTAATCAATCGTTTCCATAAGTTTAATAGACCACAAGATTTCATATTTCAATTTCTCATAAAACATCATGCATGCATATAGCCATCTGCATAAAAATCATTCATATGGATTGAACACCTGGTAACCGACATTAACCATAATGCATAGAATTTCCCCACAGACATCGACGTATGTATAATAATAATCTCGAAGTACTAAAGCCATCCATAGACATGAATGGGGGTTGTTAGGCCCAATAGATCTATCTGTAGCGACCCGACAAAATCGTCATTGACGGTGCCGCTAACTTAGGTCCCGTTACGTGGTCGTAGTCCCTATATGAGACTCGTTTGACCAAAATTACGTCGCATTCATTTGAAAAGTACAAGACTTGCAAAGTTTAGTTTGCCAAATGGATTGACTACAAGTTTAAGTTTACAAAAGTATAATGTATAAATGAAATAAACTTGCGACATAATGTAAGTTGAAAATCACGGTTGCTATAAATAGCGTAAGTCTGTAGACAAAAGTTTGAATCCGAAGGTGCTATCACTAGCGTATGTATGTATGTATGCTTGACTCCAAGCACGAAATCAAAGTGTATGCATGTATGCTTGACTCCAAGCAAGTATGAGTGTACGCGGAAGCATGTAACAAATAGCCAAATATGAACCTGAGAAACATATAGAAAACTGTCAACGAAAAACGTTGGTGAAATCATAGGTGTTTTAGTAAACGTTGTATTTGAACCACAAGATTTAATATAAGATGATTATCAAAATCATTTGCATTCCAAAGTTGTTATTTGTATCGCGGGCACCCAATTATCAAACTTAACTGTTTTGCACCCTTTGCGTAGTGTTAGAACATACACTAGACCCGAAAATATATTTCATCCGCTAACGGTAGCGAACCGTCCGAATGAGGCTCGTCAAGCCCATGTGATCACATAATATAAGTTCACGTTTACACCCTGCAAGTGTAACTAATGATAATTGAATTGAGGCTTTTTGTTCAAACCCGTACGTGGAATGTTCGTTTCCGTACTTGTGTTCAAAGTGTAAAAGTATGTAGTATAAAACCGTATATGTTTCTCATCCCATGATTTAAAAGTATAAAAGTTGTTGAAAGATGGGACTATGATCTCACCTCGAGTGCACGAGTATAAAAGTACTTCACAAAGTAAACGTGTGCATGAAAGTTGCTTAGCCTTGACCTAAACAAGTAAGTTGTATCAATACCGAGTAAGACACAAACAAGGTCGGTCGAAATGTGTTCAATTAGTCCTATGGCTCGTTACGACTCGATTAAATATAGCATGTGAATCACGTTGTCAAGTTTCATGCAAGAATCAAGTATAAAATAAGATTTGAACGATTGCATAAGTGTTTGGTTAAGTTTGACTAAAAGTCAAAATCGGTCAAGTCAAAGTCAACGAAAAAGTCAACACGTTCTGGTCGGGTCGGGTCCCGAACTATTTTTCCGAGGTTTTTAATCATATATAAGCATGTTAGAACAAGTTACATGTGAATCGGAGGTGCGTAGCGTAGCAAACATTTTCTAAATTTTGACCATGTAGGTCAGAACCTGGACACGCCTTAGGTCGCGCCGCGACCCAAGACTACCGTGCCGCGGCATTTAACGTGTGCTGGTACCTGGTCAGTCTCAAATGTCTAAGTCTCAAATCAAAACTCTTTCAAGCATAAATCACAAACCGCAAACACTTAGAATACGTATCTTATATCGTTGGAAAGCTCTTTTGACAAGGAATACGACTAACTACTTTTCATCAAGCAAAAACATCAATTGCAATAACCGAAATCTCGTCAAGTGATCGATAAAGGTTTATTTTCAAAGTTTCAAGTTCATCAAATGCATTTTAAGTTTCGGGAATCCAATTCACACATATGATATGCCATTTTGAAGGTAATGAAACATACATTACAACTAAACACTTACTAATAATATTTCATGGTATTCAAAACATCGAAAGTTCGTTTTAAGTCTATCAAACCCTAACCAAAATTCACAAAAATCAATAATCATGTGTTTGAAGTTTTCTTAATCAACCTACGCATCAAAACGAAGCTAGTGATACTAGTAACACAATTAAAACATGAGCTTTAACAATTTAACAACATTAACTCATCCAAAATCAAAGATAAAGCACACCCATTTTCAAGTTCATGCTAGTTACTCCAAAACAACAAATCGAGCAAGCAAAACATATATTCATGTTATACTTGAGCCATAGACACTAACTAACAACATTTCAAGTATATAAAATGAATTTAGAGAAATCTAGAGTTTTTAGAAAGTTACCCAAACGAGATGAAATTGGTACCAAAATGTAGAAGATGAAGAGAGGATCATGAATATGTAATTTGTTTTGATGTTTGCCTCTTGATCCGGATTTAGATGATGATTTTTGTGAGTTGGGTGTTTAAGTTCAAAAATGGAAGAGGAGAAAGGAGAGAAAGAGATGAGGAGGTGAGTGGAAGTGAATGGGTGGATGAGGTGGGTTGACTAGTTAACCTAGTCAACTAGTTTGCCCACTTGGCAACCTCGGTCCTTCAAGTTTCAAAGCGGGTGCGGGAATTAACCAAACGAATATTTTAAAAACGCTCAAGCAGTGTTGTAAATCACCCGAGATCTCACCGAGATCTCCCCCGAGATCTCGTTTTTAGAAGGCAACCGAGACGAGATGTTCATCTCCCTAGATTTCTCGGTAAACGGGGTCAAACTTAGTCAAAGTTACGATTTCTCGAATTTTCTTGCTAATTTGTAAGATTTTCTTGTAAAATTCGTAATTTCTAAGATTTTCTCGCTAATTTCTCGGATATTTTTGTAAAATCCCGTAAATACGTATATAAATATACATATATTTATGTTTTTATGTATATTTTTATTAAAAAAACTGTAAAGTCAACGTAAGTCAACGTCCGAGATCTCCCCGAGATTATTCCGAGATGCCGAGATCTCCCTAAAAAGTCCAAACGAGATCTCCCCAAGATCCGAGTTCTCCAACCTTGCGCTCAAGTAAACGAGTGATGTTATAATTAAATAACGAGAATATTATGAACGTTTGTCAACGGAATCTACGAATATAAATAACGAAAGATATTATTTAAAAAAAAAGATAGTGTTAAAAATAAATTTAACGGAAAAACGCGGGATGTTACATTACCTACACCTTAAAAGAAATTTCGTCCCGAAATTTAGTTGGAAGTAGTAGTTGTTGTTTCTTCTTCGAAACCTTGCGTTGCAAATTCTACGGATATGTGAAGGTACTTCCTTGGGAATTTCAACGAACTTTGACAGTCGGGATTTTACGTTGGTTTAAAGTTTGATTTCACGATTCAAAATTTCAATCGGTTTTTCTCATGAAGTGGAGTTTGTCATCGATAGTAAGCTCATCAAAAAGAATAACAAGTTCTTGTTTGGTAAGACACTTTTTAAAGTTCGACACATGGAAAGTAGGATGAACGGAGCTCAAATGAGTCGGAAAAGTCTAAATGGCTAGCAACGGGTCCAAAACACCCCAAGATTTTTAAAAGATCAAAATATCCCGGATTTAGCTTTCTACGTTTTCCGAAACGGATTGCACCTTTTCAAGGTGCGACTTTTAACGTTACGCGATTACCCAAATGGAATTTGGGAGGTTTACGTCTAACATCGGCATAGTGGCGATTACGAGCCGTCTCGAGCCTTTCTTAGATTTGAACGATTTTAACGGTTATTTCATGAATGAGTGCGGGTCCGGTGATTCGATTATCATTTACTTGGTTCTACAAAAGGAGAATGACGTTTCCGGTCACATAAGTTTTCAAAAGGTGTGACGTTAAGACTTGAATGATAACCCTTGTCGTAAGAGAATTTAGTTAAGGGCAAAGACTTTTCTAAAGTAAATTTGAAGTTGATAACGCAAACTCGTATTATGGTTTCCAAGGTTTGAATCGTATGTTTGCTTGGTCCTTCGGGTTGTGGTTGATGTGTTGTACTCAGGTCTAAACGTGGTCCCGAGGCTTTTTGTAAGTTTAGAAGTGAAACGAGCATCTCGATCCGAAACGAGGTAC
Organism: Rutidosis leptorrhynchoides; assembly: GCF_046630445.1. Taxonomy (NCBI): domain Eukaryota; kingdom Viridiplantae; phylum Streptophyta; class Magnoliopsida; order Asterales; family Asteraceae; genus Rutidosis; species Rutidosis leptorrhynchoides. Next base: position 38,530,577 of record NC_092334.1, on the reverse strand, counting down.
ATTCCTTTAAGGTATATTTGAAAGAGTTTGTTAGGATGTGAAAACGTTTGTTGGAACAAGTTTCTGTTTCTCAAGAATTTCGCGCCGCGGAAGATTTATCGGTTTCTAAAAACGTTCATTAGGACTATTCACCCTCGTGGCGAATGCTAGTATAGTGTGAAGAGTCTCTCTCTCCATTGAGAATTTAGATAGAAGGTTTCTTTATATGAAAGTACGAGTGTAATGCGGAAGAAGTTTCCGCCTCGATATGAGCATAACAACCATATTGTAGTTCGTCGATAAAACTGTAAGAAAACGAGATAGTATACACGTATAACATATGTTTGGAGTCGAAAGAATTTGTCATTCATTCGGAAGCATAAATATGGTTCGACAATAATCGAAGGTGTGTCCTTGGTATGGTTGTTATCAATATTCTCGGAGTTTTCGGATACCTAACAAGAAAGATGAAGTCATGTACATGGCACATGGTGGTGATTAGGTTGATCGAGTCCAACCACCATCACGTGTCATTAGAACTTTGGTATGACTTACCATAATATAACCACGTTGATCGAGTGTCGTTATATTACGCTAACTTATACCTCCATTCCCACATCACTCCATAGATTCAAGTTCGTGTAATCATAAAGATATAAAATGAACAAAGTGTAACGACGTCTTAAACGTGACTTGTATTAATCGAAAGAATTAGTGCGACTCTAAAGAAGCGTTCCCCGAGGGAAGTGTATAAATGATCGTTCACATCAATGCGGTTCAAGTCAAACAATAATGCCTTTAGGCACGAAAAGAGTAACGAATCATGATAACAAATAGTACGCAGCCGTAGTGATAAGCATTGATGACGATACTCACATAGAGTAGTGATGGTAGTAACAAGAAGTGGTAGATAGTAAGGAACACCGGTGTGACACCGATAGTAAGTTGAAACGGTGGCGAATAACAATATGGGAGAAAGAGTTCCCGAACAAGTGTGACTAATGAAGTCGTTGTCATCCTTACGCGCATGAATCTTGAATTTACGTGTGTTACCAGGAAGTGGCAGAATACGGATTCGTATGATGAAAGTTTGGTACCATTATGGAGTTCACCTAAGAAAGATTCAAGTATATATGCACAAGTAGTCAAGTAAGTGCTATCTATAGCAAATGCAAGTCAGGATGCAATGATTAACTATCCGGTTGTAGTCTAGATTCACTAATGCGTCTTAACGACTCTGTCAGACACACTAATGCACATCCTAGTTCCCTACAACCAACGCTATGATACCATCTGTAGCGACCCGACAAAATCGTCATTGACGGCGCCGCTAACTTAGGTCCCGTTACGTGGTCGTAGTCCCTATATGAGACTCGTTTGACCAAAATTATGTCGCATTCATTTGAAAAGTACAAGACTTGCAAAGTTTAGTTTGCCAAACGGATTGACTACAAGTTTAAGTTTACAAAAGTATAATGTATAAATGAAATAAACTTGCGACATAATGTAAGTTGAAAATCACGGTTGCTATAAATAGCGTAAGTCTGTAGACAAAAGTTTGAATCCGAAGGTGCTATCACTAGCGTATGTATTTATGTATGCTTGACTCCAAGCACGAAATTAAAGTGTATGCATGTATGCTTGACTCCAAGCAAGTATGAGTGTACGTGGAAGCATGTAACAAATAGCCAAGTATGAACCTGAGAAACATATAGAAAACTGTCAACGAAAAACATTGGTGAAATCATAGGTGTTTTAGTAAACGTTGTATTTGAACCACAAGATTTAATATAAGATGATTATCAAAATCATTTGCATTCCAAAGTTGTTATTTGTATCGCGGGCACCCAATTATCAAATTTAACTGTTTTGCACCCTTTGCGTAGTGTTAGAACATACACTAGACCCGAAAATATATTTCATCCGCTAACGGTAGCGAACCGTTCGAATGAGGCTCGTCAAGCCCATGTGATCACATAATATAAGTTCACGTTTACACCCTGCAAGTGTAACTAATGATAATTGAATTGAGGCTTTTTGTTCAAACCCGTACGTGGAATGTTCGTTTCCGTACTTGTGTTCAAAGTGTAAAAGTATGTAGTATAAAACCGTATATGTTTCTCATCCCATGATTTAAAAGTATAAAAGTTGTTGAAAGATGGGACTATGATCTCACCTCGAGTGCACGAGTATAAAAGTACTTCACAAAGTAAACGTGTGCATGAAAGTTGCTTAGCCTTGACCTAAACAAGTAAGTTGTATCAATACCGGGTAAGACACAAACAAGGTCGGTCAAAATGTGTTCAGTTAGTCCTATGGCTCGTTACGACTCGATTAAATATAGCATGTGAATCACGTTGTCAAGTTTCATGCATGAATCAAGTATAAAATAAGATTTGAACGATTGCATAAGTGTTTGGTTAAGTTTGACTAAAAGTCAAAATCGGTCAAGTCAAAGTCAACGAAAAAGTCAACACGTTCGGGTCGGGTCCCGAACTATTTTTCTGAGGTTTTTAATCATATATAAGCATGTTAGAACAAGTTACATGTGAATCGGAGGTGCGTAGCGTAGCAAACATTTTCTAAATTTTGACCATGTAGGTCAGAACCTGGACACGCCTTAGGTCGCGCCGCGACCCAAGACTACAGCACCGCGGCATTTAACGTGTGCTGGTACCTGGTCAGTCTCAAATGTCCAAGTCTCAAATCAAAACTCTTTCAAGCATAAATTACAAACCGCAAACACTTAGAATACGTATCTTATATTGTTGGAAAGCTCTTTTGACAAGGAATACGACTAACCACTTTTCATCAAGCAAAAACATCAATTGCAATAACAGAAATCTCATCAAGTGATCAATAAAGGTTTATTTTCAAAGTTTCAAGTTCATCAAATGCATTTTAAGTTTCGGGAATCCAATTCACACATATGATATGCCGTTTTGAAGGTAACGAAACATACATTACAACTAAACACTTACTAATAACATTTCATGGCATTCAAAACATCGAAAGTTCGTTTTAAGTCTATCAAACCCTAACCAAAATTCACAAAAATCAATAATCATGTGTTTGAAGTTTTCTTAATCAACCTACGCATCAAAACGAAGCTAGTGATACTAGTAACACAATTAAAACACGAACTTTAACAATTTAACAACATTAAGTCATCCAAAATCAAAGATGAAGCACACCCTTTTTCAAGTTCATGCTAGTTACTCCAAAACAACAAATCGAGCAAGCAAAACATATATTCATGTTATACTTGAGCCATAGACACTAACTAACACCATTTCAAGTATATAAAACGAATTTAGAGAAATCTAGAGTTTTTAGAAAGTTACCCAAACGAGATGAAATTGGTACCAAAATGTAGAGGATGAAGAGAGGATCACGAATATGTAATTTGTTTTGATGTTTGCCTCTTGATCCGGATTTAGATGATGATTTTTGTGAGTTAGGTGTTTAAGTTCAAAAATGGAAGATGAGAAAGGAGAGAAAGAGATGAGGAGGTGAGTGGAAGTGAATGGGTGGATGAGGTGGGTTGACTAGTTGACCTAGTTAACTAGTTTGCCCACTTGGCAACCTCGGTCCCTCAAGTTTCAAAGCGGGTGCGGGAATTAACCAAACGAATATTTTAAAAATGCTCAAGTAAACGAGTGATGTTATAATTAAATAACGAGAATATTATGAACGTTTGTCAACGGAATCTACGAATATAAATAATGAAAGATATTATTTAAAAAAAAGATCGTGTTAAAAATAAATTTAACGGAAAAACGCGGGATGTTACACTATCTTTAGGATTCGCGTCAATTAGGGGGCCATTTCCCTAATTCTTAGGTTACCAGACTTGAAGGGCGATATTCGATTTCGATAATCCAACCATATAATGTATTTTTGATTACTTGTGTATATTTCATCAAACATTAATAAAATAGCGCATGTATTCTCAGTCCCAAAAATATATATTGCAAAAGCATTTAAAAAGGGAGCAAATGAAACTCACAATACTGTATTTCGTAGCAATTATGTATATGACGGCACTGAACAAGTGCAGGGTTGGCCTCGGATTCACGAACCTATATTAGTATATGTATTTATATGTTGATCAATATCTGTCTAACAATTTAAGTCAAGTCGTAGTGTATCACAATCCTAATGCTCGAGACCGATATGCAAAAGTCAACAAAAGTCAACTTGACCCAAAATGACTTCTAAAATCTATACATGTTTATTATATAACTTAAATATAGCCGTCTTATATATTGAAATATATTTGTTAGATTTTATTAAATTAAATAATACAAGTCATTTATTAATAAATAAAAATTTATATTAAAATTTATATATGATAAAAATATACTTTTATATATATCAAGTAATAAAATTTATACAGTTCACTCAATATCATAAAAATATAGTGGTATGTATTATTAATGTAATTGTACCACATATTTATTTGATAAAATAATATTGATGATAATAATAATGAGTAAAAGTTGTATTATTTTGTAATAATAATAATAATTATTATTATTCTACTAATAATAATAATAACAATATTTATTTACTAATGATAATATTACTTTTAATAAAGTGATAATTCTAATCATGATAATTTTAATAATAACGATACTTTTTAATATTAACTATAATAATAATAATATTTTATATAAAAATAATAATTTTATTCAAAATGATAATTTTAATAATAATAATAATACTAAAATGATACTAAAAATGATATCTTATAATAACAATGATATTTCTATTAAAAATGATAATTTTATTAGAATGATAGTTTTAATATTAATGATAGTTTTAATAATAATAATAATAATGATAACAATTTTTTTTATTTAAATCAGTATCTTACATTATAGTAAATTTCATCATTTAATATAATGTATTAATGATAAAAATTTATGTTAATATATAGTAAAAATATATTTTTATATAGTAAGTATTATAATTTGTATAATGTTTACATAATATCTTTTTAATGATAAAAATGTAGTGATATGTATCATAAATATATATTTGTATCAAGTATTTATTTGATTAAATAATATAATATTGATAATAATAATAATAATGAACCAAAAGTTGTATTATTTTATAATAATAATAATATTAATTATTTTAATAATAATAATAATAATAATAACAATATTGATATTTACTAATGATAACAATAATTTTGATAACAAATAATAATCTTTTGTAGTAATACTAATGTCATAATAATTTTACTAATAATGATAAAAATAATGAAAACGATATTTTTATCTAAATCATAATCTTAATAATATTTTAACTGAATCATGATATTTATACTCATTATTTCCTAATCGACTTTTTAATAGCTTTTAGTCCTCTTTTATATCGTATTCAAAATAATGATAATAATAGTAATCATAATAATTAGATGATACTAATATTAGTTTTAATGATAATGATACTAATAAGTATTATAATAATATTAATGATAATACTAATAATTATAATAATAATAATAATAATAATAATAATAATAATAATAATAATAATAATAATAATACTACTACTACTACTACTACTACTTATATTAATAACGATAATGATAATAATAATAATACTACTTATATTAATAACGATAATGATATTAATAATAAAAATAATAATAATTATTAACTAATAATAATAACGACGATAATAACGACGATAGTAATAATAATAATAATCATTTTAATAATAATAATACTAAAATTAATAATAATTCAGTTGACCATATCTTTTAATCCGTTCAACGAAACCATAAGCTTTCTAAATGAAAAGTTATTAATTTTTCGCCAGCTTTCCAATGACATGCGTATCATATACCTTATCTTAGTAGCGTATGTATTAAATTCATGATTTATCATAAACTATTTAATGACGAAACTAAGCATACAAACATGCATAATCATACATACTCGAGCACTAGTCAGGGATACACTATTAATATATAAAAGATAAGATATGAATGCTCACGTATCAATATTGTGATTTAATATTGCAGGAAAGTACGTAGATGCAACGAAAATGATAAACGTTAGGTTGACCTCACGAGCAATACCCTCGAACAATATCCATAACCTCCATAGCTATAACCCATAATTTCCTTAGCTCTATCCCATTTGAAAACTTATTTTGAAATCGCCTGAACATAACTCCGTCGTAGCATTTTATGTATACTAATAATATCTTAAAATAATACTAAGTATATATATATATATATATATATATATATATATAAATCGATTGAAAGAGTTTAGAGAAATATATTTTCAAGATTCTATGAAATAATGAAACCTATTGAATTCTATTTATAATAGATTTTTGAATTATTAAAGTAAATTATTAAAGTATGAATTATTAAAGTGAATTATTAAAGTATGAATTATTAAAGTATGAATTATTAAAGTTAAAGTAAAGTAAAAGTAAATTAAGAGTAAAGTAAAGATAAAGTTAAAGTATAGTAAAAGTATAAAACTATGTACGTATAATACGCGTATAAATATATATAATATTAATTTAAATCGTTATATATATTTAATAAAATAAAATATAAATGTCGTTATCTTTATCATACTGGTTAATAAATGAGTTGTCAAAAGTGATTCTAGATATTTATAAAAGTTATATACGTTTTAATAATAAAGTTATTTTTAAACTGAAAACGTTTTTGTACGTTTGAAACTAAATCAAATAAATATGATAATTTTGTTTTTCCAAAACTAAATATATTTAAGAATCATTTTGTTAAAAGGTTAAAATAATAGAAATCATTATATCATAAAATGTTTTAGAAAAGTAGAATTATATATATTCATAATAGGTTTCAAGTTTTTAAATTACAGTTTGTTGGTGAAGCATGAGATAAAGTCCAAAGGTTAAATAAACGTATGAAATCATCTTTATGAAAAATGTCGAGTTACTTAACTTGTCGATATCCAACATCTAAGTTATTTACACTCCACGTTTTTACTTTCACATTAAATAAGATGAAAGTTAACATAGTTATCTTCTCAAGGTCACGAGGAAAATATTATAAAACATGAATTGGAAATTAAACAGAAATTTCCACTAACCCTTGTCTAGTTCCCATTAATTGACACATTTGTTCTTACTTATAAATCACTTTACCATTTTCCGAATGTTGTCAAAAAGAATAGATTTTTTAAATCACAGTGGACCTCATAACATAGACCCGTAATCATATCACAATGTATCTAATAATTCAATCATTTGATATTATCTTTTAATTCCGTCGATAAATATATTAAACATATATTGAAACAAATACGTTTATGTAAAGTATTATACATCTAATAATTTGTTAACGTTTTCAATTAATATAACTATATTTATATAGTTATATATGCACATCAAGTTAAATATAATTGTTTGTGAATCGTTGGAAATAGTCGAAGGGTAATTAAACATATGAACATAGTTCCAAAGTTTTCGAGACTCAATATTACAGACTTTGCTTATCGTGTCGGAAGCATATAAAGATAAAGTTTAAATTTGTTCGGAAATTTTCGGGTCATCACAGTACCTACCCGTTAAAGAAATTTCGTCCCGAAATTTGATTGGGATGGTCATGGCTGACAATAAGTATGTTTTCATGACGCATACCAGCTGAAAATTAGAGTTTTATCATCATTGAGTAATATAGACAAAACAATTTGATTTTTTTTTTGCGAAAAGTACGAGTGAAGTTCTCAAAAAAAATGAAATGAATAAATGTAGGCTTGACTTAACCGGTGACGTAGTCACGGTTGATTTCCGGAATTCAAGGGATTTAGAGAAAATCTTCATAATAAGATTTGGTTCTTTGGTAATTAAGGAAATTAGGATCCGCTTTGATTAAATGCGATAATCTGTTTTGATTGCTCTGTCGGATATTTTACTATATATCCACCCCCTTCGTTTCCTTATTTTCATAACTTATACCTTCTATTCTTTCTGCCTCAATTCATACCTTAAAGCATTCGTCAATATGCTTCATCCAGTTCTGATTCTTGATATACTCCTAACTTTCATATCTATCGTTCTTCTTTTTCATCTGCCACCGGAGGAATCTGTTCACTTCTACTATACTCTTAGTTTTAGAGTGTTTGTAGTTCTCCCGTGTCTTTACATTGCAATACTTATTGATATACACGGTTTGTAATTTATGCGCTGTCGTCGGGCTTTATATCTTTCCTTATTTTTCAGAGTCCCTGCTCTGTCTTCTATAATCATTGTCATCCACAGTTAATGCTCTCTCCTATTTACCGCGATTTATACTCCAATTTCTATTTCGGATCTTCATTCTTTTGTTTTCTCTTCTTGTCATTTAGTGCCGCATGTAATGGTCCAGAATTCGCAGATATGAATTTCGGAATGAACTTAGTTAATGTTCGAAGAAGAAAATTGTAATGGCACGATCTTGATTTATCAAATTACCAGAATATCCCGAAAAAGGCCGAATCATCAAGAAAAATATTTTCTTGATATGTTTAGAGTTTAAGTAGAATACAAGAGTCATGTAACATGTGTAACATCCCGCGTTTTTCCGTTAAATTTATTTTAACACCGTCTTTTTTTTTTTTTTAAATAATATCCCTCGTTATTTAATTTTAACGTCACCCGTTTACACGAGCGTTTTTTTAAAATATTCGTTTGGTTAATTCCCGCACCCGCTTTGAAACTCGAGGGACCAAAGTTGCAAAGGGGCCTAACTAGTGACTAGGTCAACTAGTCAAACCCCATCTCATCCATTCATTATCACCACCCACCTTCATCCTTCCCTTTCTCTCTACTTCTCATTTTTGAACACAAACCCCAACTTCATAAAATCATCATCTAAATTCGGGATTGGAAGCAAACTTCAAAACAAATTACATTTTCGTGATCCTCTCTTCATCCTCTACATTTTGATACAAATTTCATCAAGTTTGGGTAACTTTCTTAAAACTCTAGATTTCTATAAATTCATGTTTTTGACTTGAAATTGTGTTAGTTAGTGTCTATGGCTCGTGTCTAGCATGAATATATGTTTTGTTTGCTCGATTTGTTGATTTGAGTAACTAGTTTGAACTTTTGAAGTGGGTTAGCTTAATCTTTGATTTTGGATGATTAAAAGTTGTTTAATTGTTAAAGTTCATGTTTTAATTGTGTTACTAGTATCATTAGCTACATTTTGATGTGTAGGTTGATTAAGAAAACTTCAAAAACCCGATTAAGGATTTTGTGATGTTTGACTAGGGTTTGATAGTTCTTGACATGAACTTTTGATGCTTGAATGCCATGAAATGTTAATTGTTAGTGTTTAGTAGTAATGTATGCTTCATTACCTTCAAAACGGCATATCATATGTGTGAATTGGATTCCCGAAACTTAAAATGCGATTGATGAACTTGAAACTTTGAAAATGGACTTTTATTGATCACTTAATGAGATTTCGGCTATTGTAAATGATGTTTGTGATTGATGAATTGTGTTTAGTTGTATTCCTTGTAAAAATACCTTTCCGATGATATAAGACACATGTTTTGGGTGTTTTGCGGGTCAAGAATTGGGTTGGAAAGAGTTTTGGTTCGCGCATACTTTGAAAAACAGAAAAGGGTCTGCCCAGATGGTGGAGCGGCGCGCCCCATCCCCGCGCGGCGCGCGAACTGGCCTGGCCAGATTCTGCTCATTATGTCCCTTTTCACGTGAAATGTTTGACTAGCTATCGACCTCCGATTCACATGAAACTTGTTCTAATATACTTGTATATGAATAACTAGCATAGAAAAATAGTCCGGGACCCGACCCGAACGTGTTGACTTTTTCGTTGACTTTGACCAAGTTTGACTTTTAGTCAAACTTAACCAAACTTTTATGCAATCGTTCTAACATGCTTTTATACGTGATTCTTGTATGAAACTTGACAAATTGATTCACATGCTATATTTAATCGAGTCGTAACGAGCCATAGGACTAATTGAACACATTTCACCCGACCTTGTGTCGTAACCGGTTAATTGATACAACTTATTTGTTTAGGTCAAGGCTAAGCAACTATCATGCACACGTTTACTTGTGAAGTACTTTTATACACGTGCACTCGAGGTGAGATCATAGTCCCACCTTTTCAACAACTTTTTATACTTTTAAATTGTGGGCTGAGAAACATATACTTTGTTATATTTTGTACTACTTACTTTTATACTTTGAACACAAGTACAAGGAAAACAAACATTCCACAGCGAGTTAGAACAAAAATCCTCAATTCGATTATCATTAGTTACACTTGTAGGGTGTAAGCGAGAACTTATATTGTGTGGCCATACGGGTTTGACAAACCCTCATTACGGACGGTTCGCTACCGTCTACGGATGAAATATATTTTCGAGAAACAGTGTATGTTCTAACACTATTGTGATGGGGTTCTATGGAAGGAAACGTTAAGTCTTGATAATTGGGTGCTCGCGAACAATACTTTTGGAATGCAAACGATTTTGATAATCAACTATGGGGATACTAAATCTTGTGGTTCAAAAACAACGTTTACAAATACACCTATGATTTCACCAACATTTTTCGTTGACAGTTTTCTATATGTTTCTCAGGTTCATACTTGGCTATTTGATACATGCTTCCGCGTACTTTCATACTTGCTTAGGGTCGAGCATACATACATACACTCTGATTTCTTGCTCGGAGTCAAGCATACATACATACTTACGCTATTTATAGCAACTGTGATTTTCAATTAATTATGTCGCAAGTTATTTCATTTATACATTACTATTTTTGTAAATCTTAACTTGTTGTCGATCCTTTTGGTAAACTGAACTTTGCAAGTCTTGTACTTTTCAAATGAATGCGACGTAATTTTGGTCAAACGAGTCTCATATAGGGACTACGACCACGTAACGGGACCTAAGTTAGCGGCGCCGTCAATGACGATTTTGTCGGGTCGCTACAGATGGTATCAGAGCGTTGGTTGTAGGGAACTAGGATATTGATGTCGTAGGGGGTGTATACAAAATAGTATTATTTTTAGTGCGAAATACTATTAAATATGCTACAATTTTACACAAGTTATTTATTTATTTATCGAGTGGATATACTTAAACCTTGCTACAACACTTATAGGCAGTGTACCTAATCGTATTATAGTATAGTTTTTAGTAAGTCCGGTTCGTTCCACATGGAGCTCGTGAAGTATAACACTATATTTTTTTACACACAATAATTGTAAAAATACAAATATATATATATAAGTAATATTATTATTATAAAGGGGGGTTTTTACCGTTTAATGACCGGTTTGTCAATTTTAAAACTTTAGTCGCAGTTAAAACCAAATAAATACAAGACTTTTAAATTATAGCATAAAGTAAATAACGATAATGAAATTGCGAATAATAAAAGTGCGATAAAATAAACTTGCGATAATTAAAAAGTACGATAATTAAAAGTGCAATTAAATACAATAACAATAAAAATGCGATAATTAGAAGTGCAATTAAATATAAAATAAAGGAAATTAAATATGAAATAAAAGAGTTATGCTTATTTAAACTTCCGTAATCATGATGTTTGACGTGTTGATTTTAGTTTTATGCCCATGGGTTAATTGTCCTTTGTCCTGGATTATTTAATATGTCCGTCTGGTTTTTGTCCATAACAGTCCATCAGTCATAAATATAAAGTGCGAGTGTCCTCGTCAAATTATTCTTATACCCGAAGTTAAATATTCCAACTAATTGGGGACTTAAACTGTAACAAGATTTTAATACTTTATTTAGTAATTACACCAGGATGTCGACTGAGTGTAACCCAAGGTTTTAATATTTTGTTATCAATTATACCAAGTGTCCTTGTACATAATTTCACCCCTGTTTTAATTATTCTAGTGGCTATTAATCCATTCCCGTGTCCGGTTAGATGAACGATTATTCGTACATATAAATACCCCGCCCATCGTGTCCGATTGAGTGTATATGGTAATTTATAGGGACGCCCAATTGTAAATCTTTATATTAACATTAACAAACTATCATTTAGTTAAACAAATATAAAGCCCATTAATAGCCCATAGTCTAATTTCCACAAGTGTCGTTCTTTTGTCCAAACCCCAATTATGGTACAAAGCCCAATTACCCAATTTTAGTAATTAGCCCAACATCATGATTACTTCGTTTTAAATAAGCATAATAATAACTTAGCTACGAGACATTAATGTAAAAAGGTTGAACATAACTTACAATGATTAAAAATAGTGTAGCGTTACACGGACAGAATTTCGACTTACACACTCAAACGATCTCTATCATAAATCTTATTATTATCATAATTTAAAATTAAAATTAAGATTATTGTTATATCTTATTAAGTTAACATTATGATAGAGATATAGAATATAGATATTGATAATTGATATTGATAATAGATAGATGGATCGATAGAAAAATGATAGAAAAAAGGTATTCTTTAATTGATCGTAATACGTCGCCTTTTATAGGCAAAATGTTAAATTGAATTTTCGCTTATGACCCCTGAACTATGCTCAATTAACAACTTTTTATTATTTAATATTATTCTTATTATGAATTATTTAAATATTATATTTTATTCTTGTGCATAGTTGACTTGTAATTTTTACACCGTTGCGTCGAGCGTTGAGAGTTGACTCATGTCCCGGTTCCGGATTTTCGAACGTCCTTTCGTACAATTTTATATCGTGTACTTTGCGTTTTGTAACTTGTACTCTTGTCATTTTTAGACGTTCCTCATCAATAATTTGAACCTTTTTGATTGTATCTTGTACTTTTGAGGTTTTTGGACCTTTTTGTCTTCAATTCGTCGAATCTGCCTTTTGTCTTCACTTTTTAATATTTAAACGAATATCGCTTGTAATTTGAACAATTGCAACTAAAATCTTGTCTTTCTTGGAGAGTAATGCTATAAAATATGTGTTCATTTTTGGCATTATCAATATTACCACACTTAAGCGTTGCTTGTCCTCAAGCAATATAGTCTTGAAAAACACTTGAATCACTTCTTTATTCTTCACACTTTGTACATCAGTGATTTCAATATGGCGGTATGAACAATGGTAGTAACAATGTAACCATGGTTAAAGGTGGGTGTGTCATCCACAGTTGCCTCGGGTTTAGGTCAACGACACTTGCAATCAAATAGCCGATTTACTTTCGGTTTCCAAAGCAAAGTGCACATTTGAAAGGCGGTTTACAGTCCCACATGACTATAAAAATTTAGATCCTTAAGGAAATTGGATCTTTATGAAAACATTTGATCTTTTGAAAATTCAAGCTAGATTTTACCCTAGACAAGTTTTCTGATTTGATCCATCATTGGTGTTGCAAAATATATTTGTGGATCAATATTTTGGCTAAAACTTTTAGGTTCGTGTAATCCACTGCTATCCCGGTATCGGAAAGCACACATCCAGTTTACTTGTTCCGTATATTACCTTTCGGTAAACTACCGTCCGGTTGTAAAGGAAAGCGATGAACAAGAAACTGTTAAGGCAATGTCCCGTGACATGCAGATGATTATGGTCTTTTAACGTGTCGGATGCTAGAACTATCCTTGGTAGGAGCAATAGTAAAGATCATCCTATGATTTTTCGGTCTGGCACAAGGTCCTGTCTCCGACCATGCTATGCAACCACCGTTCTTACGGTTGACACCCGATTTTGTTCAGGTGACCTAATGAATTCCAGGTGAATTCCTAGGATTTTACGTTCAATGGTAATGAACACATTGAAAATGGATTTTCAGAAAACAAATCGGTTTGTATTTTTGATCAAAATATTTTCTCGTTCAAGCTCGAGTTTAGATATCATTGAATTCCATGAGTTTGAATTCTCAATCTTTAAGGTCAATCTCTAGGATTGAGTATTATCAGTCTTAAAAGCTGATTTTTAATCTTTAAGGAGATTATCCTTTTCTGGGGATCTGATTCATTAGGCTTATCAAGCTAATTTGCACGGTGCCTCCCCATTGTACGAGATAAATCCTTCTCATGGTTAGGATAAATCTGACCACTTGGCGACCCTGTTTGATGCTGAGGTCCGTGGATTTCCTGCTGATTTTAGAGATGACTTTTCTAGATTTTTCGTCAACCTACAGCTGGTCTGGATGACAACTTCATGACCTAAATCAAGAAGCGCGTGTCTTTTTCGGAAGACTTTACTTCCTTTTAATGATGGAATTGATTCATCGTGTAGATCCATCTTTCTTACAGTAAATCGGGTAAAACTGATTAAAATCGTTCAAAACAAAAGTACCTGCAATAACTTTACAGAAACATGTGATAGATAGTTTTTAATTGAATAACTTGGTACATTCTCCCCACACTTAGTTTCTTTCTTTGCTTTTTTTATTCTCCTTTATTCCATTTTAAATGAATTCAATCGTTTTAGGGTGTTTCTCAATTTATGTCCTTTCCGAGGTAACGATAATTTCGGCATTAACACCTAGTTTTATCGTTCATAAATATGTATAAACATGATTTTGAATTAATTTAGTTAAAAAATTTTAAAATTTTCATAATATTTAGAAAATAAGCCAAGTATAAACCCGAGAGAATTTATAACCCTTCCCCACACTTGAGATCATGCAATGCCCTCATTTGCATGAAATCAGACTAAATTTAAATTCATGAGGGTGATTAGTGTAGAAAAGTGATTAAAAATACCGAGTTTGCAAACATATTGTTGTTATTTCACATTTGATATTTTGCGTCTTATCGTCAAAATTAGTACCTTTTGCTGAACTTAATGTTAGTCTTTGAAAGTGCGCTGTTTTACCCTGTTTTGTACATAAGATAAAATACAAACATATATATATATATATATATATATATATATATATATATATATATATATATATATATATATATATATATATATATATATATATATATATATATATATATATTTTTGAAGTTTGGTTTATAACCCCACTTTTCAAAAATTTATAAAGTATAATATTTTTGGCATACTTTAAATCAATAAAATTAAAAATAATGATAACAAAATTTGTCGCCCCGCCCTCGGGTAAAGTAATTTCGGTTCAACTACCTAATCTTCAACTCACGACGAATTTTAGAAATTATTTTTTTACTTAATGAAATAAAGTAAATTTTGTTTTTAAATTCACACAAAACTTAAATTTAAAAAGCATATTAATTTCATATAAAACCTACAAAATAAAAAAAAATCAGAATGGGGGGAGAAAACTAGTTCTTTAGTGTCTGCTAGCGGAAAAGACCAATCGGATTCCATTCTCAGAACTACACGAGAACAGAACAACTAATTCTAGACAGCATTTTCTTTTTAGAACATTTGAATCTCCCCACACTTAGGTAGCTGTGGTGTCGAAATTGTGATTAGCTTCATCGTCAATTTCTCTTGGTCCATAATCAACTTGCATATCCGTGACTTTTTCTTTAAGCCATTGGTCGGATTCCTGTGTAATATCCACAATTTCAACTAGTTTCTCCTTTTCTTTAGGTGATAGATTGGATACTAACCGGTTACATAACTTAAAGTTCCCCTTGGTTCTAGCATCGCGAATCCGTTTAATAAGTTTCTTCATTGAACTATTAATAACGGGATCATTTAATTTCGTATCAACAACGGGGTTCTTTGTTATCATGTCATCATTAGGTGTTACTTCATTTTCCCCACACTTAGGCGTTTCATTATTGCTAAGTATTACCGTTGGAGTTGGTAAAATAACATGGTTCTTACCAATCGTTTTTGCTGGTTCAACGGTTTTGGTTGGTGGAGATTTAGTCTTTCGAATCATAAAGGTGATTGATTTGTCACCACTTTTAAGTGTCATTCTTCCATTTCCTACATCAAATAACGCCCCGGTGGACGCAAAGAATGGTCGACCTAAAATTAGAGGAATGTTTGGGTCCTCTTCTATGTCAATGACAATGAATTCGACTAGAAAGGTTAAATTACCTACTTGAATTGGTAGGTTGTCAGCAATTCCAACTGGGTGCTTAATGGTTTGATCAAAGAGTCGAACACTCATATCCGTTGGAGTTAACTCACCTACACCTAATCTCTTATATAAGGAAAGAGGCATAACACTTACACTCGCACCTAAATCTGCTAGTGCATCATACATGACACAATCACTAAGTAGACAAGGAACAATAAATTCACCCGGATCACCTACCCTAGGTGGAGGATTTGGTGGAACTGTCTTCACCGGGTTTACTTCTACTGTTTTTGTTTCTTGCACTTTTTTATTCTTCTTCTTCTTCTTTCCAGAGGTATCACAAACTTTATTACCTATTACTTACTCATACTCAACTCCTTTTCTTGGAAACGGGATGGGTGGTCTGTATGGTGCCACCACTGGCTTTACATACTCGGGTGGTGGCGGTGGTGTAACTTCTTCATTGTTACTTACATCTAAAACCTCCCCATCTTCTGATGCTGGTTTTTCAGAATTTGTTGAAACCATATTAACATTTTCATTCTGAGGATTTACTTCAGTATTACTCGGTAGCTTTCCTTGTTCCCTCTCACTCATCATGCTAGCAAGAGTACCTACGTGTTTTTCAAGATTCAAAATGGAAGCTTGTTGAGTTCTTAATGACTGATCAAACCTCTCGTTCGTTTGGGTTTGAGATGTAATGAATTGTGTTTGAGATTCAATCAGCTTTGCCATCATTTCTTCTAGATTTGGCTTTTTCTCTTCGGGTTGTTGTGGTGGTTTATACAAGCTAGGTCTTTGTTGATTGAAAGTGTTGTTTTGAGTCGGTTGGTTATTCGGACCTTGTTGGTTATACCAGTTATTTTCGGGTCCTTTTGGATTGTAAAGAATGTTTTGATTTCGATTTAAGTTTAGCCTTGGCGGTTGATAATTATTTTGATAATTATTTCCCGGCCTTTGGTTCATATAGGAAACATTCTCTCGTTGTTCCATCGTTGGTTCAATGTGACAATCTTTCAATAAGTGTGGTCCACCGCATTGCTCACAACTGATTCGTATTGCGTGAATATCTTTATTCATCTTTTCCATTCGTCTTTCGAAAGCATCTATTTTTGCGGAAACGGAATCAAAGTCATGGCTAGAATCGGCTCTAGCCGCTTTAGATGATCGAAAGATATCTTTTTCTTGGTGCCACTCATGCGAGTGGGAGGCTGTGTTATCAATAATTTTGTAAGCTTCAGTTGCGGTTTTCTTCATAATGGATCCACCAGCGGTTATGTCGATGTCTTTTCGTGTGGCGATGTCTACGCCTTTATAGAAGATTTGTACTATTTGAAAAGTATCTAATCCGTGTTGAGGACATCCTCTCAACATCCTTCCGAATCTTGTCCACGCCTCATATAATGTTTCATTTGGATTTTGCGCGAACGTAACAATTTCTCCTTGAAGTCTCACGACTTTAGATGCCGGAAAGAATTGTTTAAGAAATTTTTCAACTAAAACATCCCATGTGTCAATCGCCCCTTCAGGTAACGATTCTAACCAATCTTTGGCTTCTCCCTTTAAAGTCCAGGGAAATAACATGAGATAGATTTGTTCGTCTTCCACTTCTCGGATTTTGAATAGTGTACAAATTCTATTAAACGTACGAAGATGTTCGTTTGGGTCTTCATTCGGCGTACCACTATATTGGCACTGATTAGTTACCATGTGTAGGATTTGTCCTTTAATTTCATAATCTGGAGCATTAACTTCTGGTTTAATAATGGCGTGACCTTAGCCAGTGCGCTTAGCTCTCATTCGTTCTTCCATACTTAGAGGTTCTAGATTTTCCATGATTGGATTTGTTGTATCCGAATCACTAGAGGATTCTGATTTAACGGTTTGGGGTTCAGGATCTTGGAATTGTCCTTGAATATCTTCCGGGTTCTTAGTTGTGAAATCGGGTTCAAAAGATGGATTATCGGAAATTTGAATTGGAGTACTTGGTCGACTAGATGACGATTCTAAAGAAAAATCAACGGCGGCGATATTTGTTAAACGATGTCTTGATCGAGTTACAGGTGGTGAACGTATGACCGGCGGTGAACGTCTTGCTCGGTGCATTAACTGAATATCCTATTAGTTTTTAAAAAGGAAAGAAAAATTATATAAGTTATCCAATCAATAGACTTTTCTGATTTTGCCCACGTTTCGAATAGCCAAAAGATGCAGCAGAGGGGCAGGATTCGTTTGGTCTCAATATAATTGAGTACTGTTTGGCTCCAATAACCCGGTCCACGTACAAATCCAACTATTACTACGAACCAGAAAATTTTGATGTCTATCAATTTAACCACTTAAAATAAATTTTCGTAATTTTAAGAAATTTAGAGAAGAAGTAGAAAAAAATCTAAGTCCTAAAAACTAGAATGGCGAGAAATAAGAGAGAAAAAGAGTGCGCGTCGAAAAGTGTCGAAAAATGAAAAAGACGAAGAGTGGTTTGTAAACACGCGGTTAATCCAACCTTATAACGATCACTATCTTAAAATTAAAGCTACAAATGGAGATCACTAATTGGAATTGTAATTGATACATAGGTAAACGGCGTCGAAAAATAAAAATAAGAAAATAGCGCGAAAAATGGCGTCGCAAAATTCTAAAGCACCTAAAACTTAGTCTAAGGAATAAGCACTTAAGGGATTTTACAGCAAAGCCTAAAAATCTGGTAGTATAAAAATAACTACGGCAAAAAAAAAACTAAATTTAATACTAAAAGTTGTGACTATAGTCTAAAAATCTAAAGGTAATAAAACAAAAAAAAAACATTTTTTTTTAAAAATATATATATATATATATTTTTTTAAATACGTTTTTTTTTAAACGATTTTTTTTTCTTTAAAAAAAAACGTTTTTTTTTTTTTTTTACGTTTTTTTTTTACGTTTTTTTTTTTTCCGAATATATCTTAAAATAAGGTAACTAGTTGTCTAGATTCCTTTTTTTTATATAGCGTTTCGCTTCGGCGCTCCCCGGCAGCGGCGCCAAAAATACTTGATGTCGTAGGGGGTGTATACAAAATAGTATTATTTTTAGTGCGAAATACTATTAAATATGCTACAATTTTACACAAGTTATTTATTTATTTATCGAGTGGATATACTTAAACCTTGCTACAACACTTATAGGCAGTGTACCTAATCGTATTATAGTATAGTTTTTAGTAAGTCCGGTTCGTTCCACAGGGAGCTCGTGAAGTATAACACTATATTTTTTTACACACAATAATTGTAAAAATACAAATATATATATATAAGTAATATTATTATTATAAAGGGGGGTTTTTACCGTTTAATGACCGGTTTGTCGATTTTAAAACTTTAGTCGCAGTTAAAACCAAATAAATACAAGACTTTTAAATTAAAGCATAAAGTAAATAACGATAATGAAATTGCGAATAATAAAAGTGCGATAAAATAAACTTGCGATAATTAAAAAGTACGATAATTAAAAGTGCAATTAAATACAATAACAATAAAAATGCGATAATTAGAAGTGCAATTAAATATAAAATAAAGGAAATTAAATATGAAATAAAAGAGTTATGCTTATTTAAACTTCCGTAATCATGATGTTTGACGTGTTGATTTTAGTTTTATGCCCATGGGTTAATTGTCCTTTGTCCTGGATTATTTAATATGTCCGTCTGGTTTTTGTCCATAACAGTCCATCAGTCATAAATATAAAGTGCGAGTGTCCTCGTCAAATTATTCTTATACCCGAAGTTAAATATTCCAACTAATTGGGGACTTAAACTGTAACAAGATTTTAATACTTTATTTAGTAATTACACCAGGATGTCGACTGAGTGTAACCCAAGGTTTTAATATTTTGTTATCAATTATACCAAGTGTCCTTGTACATAATTTCACCCCTGTTTTAATTATTCTAGTGGCTATTAATCCATTCCCGTGTCCGGTTAGATGAACGATTATTCGTACATATAAATACCCCGCCCATCGTGTCCGATTGAGTGTATATGGTAATTTATAGGGACGCCCAATTGTAAATCTTTATATTAACATTAACAAACTATCATTTAGTTAAACAAATATAAAGCCCATTAATAGCCCATAGTCTAATTTCCACAAGTGTCGTTCTTTTGTCCAAACCTCAATTATGGTACAAAGCCCAATTACCCAATTTTAGTAATTAGCCCAACATCATGATTACTTCGTTTTAAATAAGCATAATAATAACTTAGCTACGAGACATTAATGTAAAAAGGTTGAACATAACTTACAATGATTAAAAATAGCGTAGCGTTACACGGACAGAATTTCGACTTACACACTCAAACGATCTCTATCATAAATCTTATTATTATCATAATTTAAAATTAAAATTAAGATTATTGTTATATCTTATTAAGTTAACATTATGATAGAGATATAGAATATAGATATTGATAATTGATATTGATAATAGATAGATGGATCGATAGAAAAATGATAGAAAAAAGGTATTCTTTAATTGATCGTAATATGTCGCCTTTTATAGGCAAAATGTTAAATTGAATTTTCGCTTACGACCCCTGAACTATGCTCAATTAACAACTTTTTATTATTTAATATTATTCTTATTATGAATTATTTAAATATTATATTTTATTCTTGTGCATAGTTGACTTGTAATTTTTACACCGTTGCGTCGAGCGTTGAGAGTTGACTCATGTCCCGGTTCCGGATTTTCGAACGTCCTTTCGTACAATTTTATATCGTGTACTTTGCGTTTTGTAACTTGTACTCTTGTCATTTTTAGACGTTCCTCATCAATAATTTGAACCTTTTTGATTGTATCTTGTACTTTTGAGGTTTTTGGACCTTTTTGTCTTCAATTCGTCGAATCTGCCTTTTGTCTTCACATTTTAATATTTAAACGAATATCGCTTGTAATTTGAACAATTGCAACTAAAATCTTGTCTTTCTTGGAGAGTAATGCTATAAAATATGTGTTCATTTTTGGCATTATCAGATATGCATTAGTGTGTCTGACAGAGTCGTTAGGACGCATTAGTGAATCTAGACTACAACCGGATAGTTAGCCATTACATTCTGACATACTTTTGCTATAGATAGCACTTACTTGACTACTTGTGCATTATACTTGAATCATTCTTAGGCAAACTTTTTAATGGTACCCAACCTTCATCATACGAACTCGTATTCCGCCACTTTTTGGTAACACACGTGAATTCAAGGTTTATACGCGTACGGATGACCACGACTTCGTTAGTCACTCTAGTTCGGGAATTTTGACTCCTTGGTTGTTATCCACCCTGTCTCAGCTTACTATCCACAAGTGTTGTAAAGTTACCACCACCACTCTAGATGAGTATCGTCATCACTATTTATCACTACGGTTGCGTACTACTCGTTATCATGACTCGTTACTCTTTTCATACCTAAATACATTATTGTCTGACTCGAACCGCATTGACGTGAACAATCATTTATACACTTCCCTCGGGGAACGCTTCCTTAGAGTTGCAGAAATTCTTTCGATTTAATACGAGTCACGTTTGAGACGTTGTTACATTTTGTTCATATTAGATCTTCACAGTTACATGAACTTGATGTTATGGAGTGATGTGGGAATGGAGGTATGAGTTAGCGTAATATAACGACACTCGATCAACGTGGTTATATTACGGTAAGACATACCAAAGTTCTAATGACACGTGATGGTGGTTAGACTCGATCAACCTAATCACCACCATGTGCCATGTACATGACTTCATCTATTCATGTTTGGACATCTGAAAACTCCGAAAGTACTGACAACAACCATACCGGGGACACACCTTCGAATATTGTCGAACCATATTTATGCTTCCGAATGAATGACGAATTCTTTCAACTTCAAACATACGTTATACATGAATACTATCTCGTCCTCGCATAGTTTTATCAACGAACTACAATATACCGGTTATGCTCACACCGAGGTGGAAACTTCTCTCGTATTACACTCGTACTTCCGTATAAGGAAATCTTTGATTCTAAATTTTCAATGGAGAGATAGACTCTTCACGTTATACTAGTACTCGCCTCGAGGGTGAATAGCCCCGACGAACGTTTTCAGGGACCGATGAGAACTTGCTCCGACAAACGTTTTTGGAAACATATAAATCTTTCGCGACGCAAATTTCTTGAGAAATTTGTTCTAACTAACGTTTTCGAGTCCTGATGTACCCGTTCAAACATACCTTACAGAAATGTACCTCATTTCAGATCGAGGTTCTTGTTTCACTTCTAGATTTCGGAGTGCTTTTCGAAAAGCCTCGGGACTACGTTTAAACATGAGTACAACACATCAACGCATCTCGAAGGGCCAAACAAACATACGATTCAAACCTTGGAAATCATAAAACGAATTCGTGTTATCGACTTCAAAATTTCTTGAGAAAAGTCATTGCCTTTACTAAATTCTCTTACCACGATAGTTATCATTCGATTCTTAACGTCACACCTTTTGAAACCACATGTGACCGAAAACGTCATTCTCTTTTGTCGAACAAAGTAAACGATGATCAATTCACCGGGGTCGAGTTTATTCATGAGCAACTGAGAAAATTTATTCATAATCAAGAAAGACCCAACACGACTCGTAGTCGCCCAGAGAGCTTGCCAATGTTAGACGTAAACCTTTCGAGTTCCATGTGGGAAACCGCGTCACGTTAGAAGTCGCACCTTGAGGAGGTGTAAACCGTTTCGGGAAACATAGGAATGCTAAATCCGCGATATACTAATCCTTTTTGAAACCATGGAGCGTATTGTACCCGTTGCTTGTCATCTAGATTTTCCGACTCATTTGTGTCTCCGTTCATCCTACATAGAACCTGAAGACGTAACTTGCTATTCCCTTCGATGAGCTTGCTATCGATGGTACACTCCACTTCCTAGGAGAACCGGTTGAAATTATGAATCGTGAAACCAAACTTCAATCCAACGTAAAAATCCCGACCGTCGAAGTTCGTTGAAATGTCCAAGGACGTACCTTCACTTATCCGTAGAATTTACAACGCAAGATCTCGAGGAAGATTCAACAACTACTACTTCCAACTAAATTTCGGGACGAAATTTCTTTTGAGGTGTGGATAATGTAACATCCCGCGTTTTTCCGTTAAATTTATTTTAACACCGTCTTTTTTTTTTTTAAATAATATCCCTCGTTATTTAATTTTAACGTCACCCGTTTACACGAGCGTTTTTTTAAAATATTCGTTTGGTTAATTCCCGCACCCGCTTTGAAACTCGAGGGACCAAAGTTGCAAAGGGGCCTAACTAGTGACTAGGTCAACTAGTCAAACCCCATCTCATCCATTCATTATCACCACCCACCTTCATCCTTCCCTTTCTCTCTACTTCTCATTTTTGAACACAAACCCCAACTTCATAAAATCATCATCTAAATTCGGAATTGGAAGCAAACTTCAAAACAAATTACATTTTCGTGATCCTCTCTTCATCCTCTACATTTTGATACAAATTTCATCAAGTTTGGGTAACTTTCTTAAAACTCTAGATTTCTATAAATTCGTGTTTTTGACTTGAAATTGTGTTAGTTAGTGTCTATGGCTCGTGTCTAGCATGAATATATGTTTTGTTTGCTCGATTTGTTGATTTGAGTAACTAGTTTGAACTTTTGAAGTGGGTTAGCTTAATCTTTGATTTTGGATGATTAAAAGTTGTTTAATTGTTAAAGTTCATGTTTTAATTGTGTTACTAGTATCATTAGCTACATTTTGATGTGTAGGTTGATTAAGAAAACTTCAAAAACCCGATTAAGGATTTTGTGATGTTTGACTAGGGTTTGATAGTTCTTGACATGAACTTTTGATGCTTGAATGCCATGAAATGTTAATTGTTAGTGTTTAGTAGTAATGTATGCTTCATTACCTTCAAAACGGCATATCATATGTATGAATTAGATTCCCGAAACTTAAAATGCGATTGATGAACTTGAAACTTTGAAAATGGACTTTTATTGATCACTTAATGAGATTTCGGCTATTGTAAATGATGTTTGTGATTGATGAATTGTGTTTAGTTGTATTCCTTGTAAAAATACCTTTCCGATGATATAAGACACATGTTTTGGGTGTTTGCGGGTCAAGAATTGGGTTGGAAAGAGTTTTGGTTCGCGCATACTTTGAAAAACAGAAAAGGGTCTGCCCAGATGGTGGAGCGGCGCGCCCCATCCCCGCGCGGCGCGCGAACTGGCCTGGCCAGATTCTGCTCATTATGTCCCTTTTCACGTGAAATGTTTGACTAGCTATCGACCTCCGATTCACATGAAACTTGTTCTAATATACTTGTATATGAATAACTAGCATAGAAAAATAGTCCGGGACCCGACCCGAACGTGTTGACTTTTTCGTTGACTTTGACCAAGTTTGACTTTTAGTCAAACTTAACCAAACTTTTATGCAATCGTTCTAACATGCTTTTATACGTGATTCTTGTATGAAACTTGACAAATTGATTCACATGCTATATTTAATCGAGTCGTAACGAGCCATAGGACTAATTGAACACATTTCACCCGACCTTGTGTCGTAACCGGTTAATTGAAACAACTTATTTGTTTAGGTCAAGGCTAAGCAACTATCATGCACACGTTTACTTGTGAAGTACTTTTATACACGTGCACTCGAGGTGAGATCATAGTCCCACCTTTTCAACAACTTTTTATACTTTTAAATTGTGGGCTGAGAAACATATACTTTGTTACATTTTGTACTACTTACTTTTATACTTTGAACACAAGTACAAGGAAAACAAACATTCCACAGCGAGTTAGAACAAAAATCCTCAATTCGATTATCATTAGTTACACTTGCAGGGTGTAAGCGAGAACTTATATTGTGTGGCCATACGGGTTTGACAAACCCTCATTACGGACGGTTCGCTACCGTCTACGGATGAAATATATTTTCGAGAAACAGTGTATGTTCTAACACTATTGTGATGGGGTTCTATGGAAGGAAACGTTAAGTCTTGATAATTGGGTGCTCGCGAACAATACTTTTGGAATGCAAACGATTTTGATAATCAACTATGGGAATACTAAATCTTGTGGTTCAAAAACAACGTTTACAAATACACCTATGATTTCACCAACGTTTTTCGTTGACAGTTTTCTATATGTTTCTCAGGTTCATACTTGGCTATTTGATACATGCTTCCGCGTACTTTCATACTTGCTTGGGGTCGAGCATACATACATACACTCTGATTTCTTGCTCGGAGTCAAGCATACATACATACTTACGCTATTTATAGCAACTGTGATTTTCAATTAATTATGTCGCAAGTTATTTCATTTATACATTACTATTTTTGTAAATCTTAACTTGTTGTCGATCCTTTTGGTAAACTGAACTTTGCAAGTCTTTTACTTTTCAAATGAATGCGACGTAATTTTGGTCAAACGAGTCTCATATAGGGACTACGACCACGTAACGGGACCTAAGTTAGCAGCGCCGTCAATGACGATTTTGTCGGGTCGCTACAACATGACACATGATGACATTATGATCTGTGAATCATCACGTTCCATTTAGAAACTCAGCATGACTTACTGTAATATAATCACGTTGATCAAGTGCCATTATATTATACTAACTCATGCTTCTGTTCCCAACACTACTTCAATAACATTCACATTTTAAGTTCGAATTTTTCAGAATTTAGAAACTAAAATGGTTTCCTTTCTGATGTAATACAGATATCGCGAAGAGATAATTGATTTCAGATAAGAATAGTTATGAAGATATCTTCGGAAATAGCGAGGATATTTATAATGAAAGATACGATGATATCTTATAATTTCTAACATCGATGGATGATGATGAAGATTTGTCCGTAAAGGTTTAAAGTCAGGAGCAAGGTATTCGATAATAATTTCAGCAGACACTGAATCATTTGGATTCTTTGAAGGCAGGTTTAGTCTTTGTGATTTGTCCACAGCCTCCTTCATAGTTTGCTCAATCCGTTTTCCAGTTCCAAACCTTCTCTTTTTCTGAGCTTTGCTAACACACTATTCTTTATCATCAAACTTTTGATTGTTAAGGTCGTTTACAGTTTTTGCTGCTTCATCAGCATTTTTTTTAAATTTCGAGAACTAGTTCGCAGTTTAGGGTATTTTTCAGAAACTTCACATTCGAAGTATGTAAGTCTTGGAGATAGACGTTATATGACTGTTGGCGTAGAATTACTGCGAAATTTGAGAATAACGATTCAAGCTTTTTGGTATGGCAACTACCGTTATAAGATGCAGATGAGTACATGATAGGGTTTCAATGAATAAGTATAGTGATTTTTTCGGAGAGGCTTAAGTCAAAGGGTAATGAAGTTGTTGATACGTTTACTGTTAATATATGGTGGAATATAAAAGGTTCCCCGGTAACGATGGCAAAAGGGTAACGTAGATATCGAAGTTATAATAAGACTTCAACTTGCTGGAGCTGTGACAAAACTGGCTACTTTAAAGAGGAATTTCAAAGTTATTTTCGGTAATAACAATGCTAATGGCTCACGGATTTATGTTAAACTTCTTCTTAGGTTCCGGGAGTTTTCTAGATGCATGATTGTGGATAACATGTAGTTGGATCATCATCTCGATTGTTTATTAATTGAGGTGTTTTCAAGAATCATGAAGGGTTTGAATGTAGATTGTAATAAATTTTGAATGATACAAAAATTGTTTTATGGGTTTAATGAATATTAGTAATGTTCTAGCACAATTTTGAAGTCAAATTATAGATTTGAAAGATGTAGAAATCTAAAAGTGATGATATCGGTTATATCTCGATTTGGATTCTGATATGTTAAAAATCAGAATATGTAACTGAATCTGGATGAAAATGGTTGTTTTGATTTTTATGAAAGAAGGTATATTGTCGAGTAAGTAGTGGGTATAGTTGATGATTGCTGAATCAGAATCGAAGAATGTAACATATTAATTGTGAAATTATATATCTCTTGGGTATTACCTACCCGTTAAAAGTTTCACAAGTAATATTTTGTACAAGGGAATTTTATTACAGTCTTTATGAAAATATACGTATATTTTCTTCAGATGTAATACAGATTTAATGAGTTAATATTAAATTAAGCTCATTTGATTTTTGACTGAACTAGAAATGAATAATCTCTAAAACTTTAGAATTTACGTAATCTTCGCGGATTATTTCTTCAACGTAAATGAAATCATGAATCAATATTTCATTATTCATTTTTATTGATATTTCTTCGGTGAATGATGTTGGTGCTCGTGGAATTCTTGCGAACTTCGCAAGATATGAATGATATTTTCTAGGAGGTTTCAAGTACATCGAAGATGAAAGTGTAAAATCAAACATATAATTGAATAATACACTTGGTTTATTATGAAATGGAATTCATTGAGTTGAAATAGAGGTTGTATTTAACGATGGTTATGTAACATCCCGCATTTTTCCGTTAGTTCATTTTAACGCCCGTCTTTTTTTTTTTAATAATCTTTCGTCATCTATATTCGTACCTTCCGTTAACTAACGTTCTTAATATTTCCGTCATTCGATTATAACATCTCCCGTTTATTCTCGCGTTTTTAAAATAATTCGTTTGGTTAATTCACGCACCCGCTTTTAAACTTGAGGGACCGAAGTTGCCAAGTGGGCAAACTAGTTGACTAGGTCAACTAGTCAACCCACCATCTCATCCACTCATTCACTTCTTCTCCTCCTTCCCTCTTTTTCTCTCTAATCACCAAGAACATACTTTTATCATCTTCAAAGATTCATCATCTATTTCAATTCAAGCAAGCAAATATCAAAACAAATTGTACTTTCGTGATCCTCTCTTCATCCTCTACAACTTGATACCAATTTCATTTCGTTTGGGTAACATTTCTAAAACTCTAGATTTCTCAAATTCGATTTATGAACTTAAAATGGTGCTAGTTAGTGTCTATGGCTCAAGTCTAACATGAATATGTGTTTAGTTTGCTCGATTTGTTGTTTTGAGTAACTAGCTTTAATATGAAAAATGGGTGTGCTTAATCTTGAATTTTGGAGGATTAAATGTTGATATTATGTTAAAGTTCATGTATTAAAAGTGCTACTAGGATCATTAGCTTCATTTTGATGTGTAGGTTGATTTAGAAAAGCTTCGTTTACAAAATTGACGAATTCTTGATTCTTGGTTAAGGTTTGATGAACTTTAAAATGGATTTTTGATGCATTGAATGCTATGACATGTTGTTAGTAAGTGTTTATTTGCAATGTATGTTTAATTACCTTCGAAACGGCGCATTGTATGCGTAAATTGGATTCCCGAATCACCGTTTGCATTTTTGAGCTTGAAACGTTAAATAATGATCATTTATTGAGGTTTTCATTGTTTTTAATGATGGATTTGATTGATGAAATGTGTTTAGTCGTATTCCTCGTCAAATTTCCTTTTCAACGATATAAGATACATGTTTTGAGTGTTTACGGTTCTTTAATTGTGTTTGAATGAAATTTGGTTTGAGACTTAGACATTTGAAACGACCCAGGCACCAGCTCACGTTGAATGTCGCGGCGCGACCCTCCCTAGTCGCGGCGCGGCAATGGCCGTATTTGGGG
This sequence comes from Rutidosis leptorrhynchoides, assembly GCF_046630445.1. Taxonomy (NCBI): domain Eukaryota; kingdom Viridiplantae; phylum Streptophyta; class Magnoliopsida; order Asterales; family Asteraceae; genus Rutidosis; species Rutidosis leptorrhynchoides. The sequence continues at coordinate 38,501,956 of NC_092334.1, read as the reverse complement.
ACTGTCCAACTTCGCACTTTTTTGTTAATTCCAACTATGCTACGCACCTCCGATTAACATGTAACTTGTTCTAACATGCTTACATATGATTATAGAACTCAGAAAAATAGTCCGAGACCCGACCCGAATGTGTTGACTTTTTCGTTGACTTTGACAAAAGTTTGACTTTTAGTCAAACTTAACCAAACACTTATGCAATCGTCCTAACGTGCTTTTATAGTTGTATCTTGCATGAAACTTAACAACGTGATTCACATGCTACATATTCGAGTCGTAACGAGCCATAGGACTAATTGAACACATTTCGCCCGACCTTGTGTTGTAACCAGTTAATTGATACAACAAACTTGTTTATGTCAAGGCTAAGCGACTTTCATGCACACGTTTACTTTGTGAAGTACATTTATACTCGTGCACTCGAGGTGAGATCATAGTCCCACCTTTTCAACAACTTTTATTCTTTTAAATCGTGGGCTGAGAAACATATACTTTGTTATATCTATCTTGTACTATTTACTTTTATACTTTGAACACAAGTACGAAGAAATAAACATTCCACAGCGAGTTTGAACAAAAATCCTCAATTCGATTATCATTAGTTACACTTGCAGGGTGTAAGCGAGAACTTATGTTGTATAGCCATACGGGTTTGACAAACCCTCATTCGGACGGTTCGCTACCGTTATTGGATGAAATATATTTTCGAGAAACAGTGTATGTTCTAACACTATTGTGATGGGGTTCTATGGATGGAAAGTTAAGCCTTGATAATTGGGTGCTCGCGAACATACTCTTGGAATGCAAACGATTTAGATAATCAACGTTATGGAAATACTAAATCTTGTGGTTCAAAACAACGTTTACAAATACACCTATGATTTCACCAACGTTTTTCGTTGACAGTTTTCTATATGTTTCTCAGGTTCATACTTGGCTACTTGATACATGCTTCCGCACACTTTGATTACTTGCTTGGGGTCAAGCATACATGCATACGCTAGTGATAGCACCTTTGGATTCAAGCATATTTTGTTTACATACTTACGCTATTTATAGCAACCGTGAAATTCAACTTATATTATGTCGTGATATGGCCGAAACGGACGGTTTTTATTTGCGCAGTGTCGTTAGGCCGCGGCTCGCCAGGATCAGCCACTCGTGGGAGAGGGTACTGTTTTAAATTTATATTTAGCGGGGCCTAAATCTTACTACTCCTTATAAGTAAGGGAAGTATGACCTAGAGTCGTATTTTTGAGATATCAGTAACATCAAACCTATATTGTAACCTAAGATAGTTAGGGAGTAGTGAATATTTATTTTGGGATTTTCTAATTTATAAGATAGATAAAGTAAATGCGATAAAATTTGTAATTCAGATAAGGTTAAAGTAAGTGCATACTATGACTTCATCAGTTAATCTGCCGAGATTATGGAATGCTGGCTCATGAATAGGTAGAGGCCTTGTATTCATTACACTGGTCCTAAACGCCCCTGTCATAAGACATGTCACTGGGCACTGCGTTAGACTTGAAGATTCTGAATAGACAGCAACGTCCCTTACCCCCGACGCCCGTGCAGTCTGACTACAGGCATACACGTTCAGACGGCTCATCCAATTGAGCTACTCGGTTGGGTGACTTATTAACATTCCAAAATGGTCTAAACTTTCTTAAGCATAATAGAATACATGGTTTACCATATCCGAGAGATGTGATGTGTTTCAATGCTTTCGTTAATGATTGGTAAAAGATAGTTAGGCCCTTAAAAAGAGTTCAACCATAAAGAACACCATGGCCAAGTCAAGTATGACTTCCATGAACACGTTCGGTTATTCTAACGGTCCAATCCTTTATGTGTCTAAATAAACAGTTCCTTAATTAACTAAGAATCCCTCAAGCGGGGTACAATGCTTGAGACCGCGTTATGGTGCAGTGTACTGGTCAACACTAACCATGTTCCATGGCCTTACTTAGCAGAGGTACAACTTACAACAACCGCTGTGCTTCAGCGTGCACGTACGAAGTTTATATGCTTGGTGACTACACTAGCATGGTCTAGGACTGAAAGGACCCGTCCTAATCCATACGGACAAAATCCACATCGATTATAAATGATTCACAACAGTTGATTACATCGCGAGGTACTTGACCTCTATATGAAACATTTTACAAACATTGCATTCTTTTTAGAAAAGACAATCTTTCATTATATCAAAAGTTAACGGCCGGCATACCATTTCATAATATATCTAACTATAATTGACTTAACAATAATCTTGATGAATTCAACGACCCGAATGCAACATCTTTTGAAATATGTCATGAATGACTCCAAATAATATCTTTAAAATGAGCAATTGCACAGCGGAAGATTTCTGTCGTACCTGAGAATAAACATGCTTTAAAGTGTCAATCAAAAGGTTGGTGAGTTCATTAGTTTAACATAAATAATCATTTCACAATTTTTATAGACCACAAGATTTCATATTTCCATTTCTCATAAACATACGTCCCATGCATAGAGACAAAAATATCATTCATATGGATTGAACACCTGGTAACCGACATTCACAAGATGCATATAAGAATATCCCCATCATTCCGGGATCCTCCTTCGGACATGATATAAATTTCGAAGTACTAAAGCATCCGGTACTTTGGATGGGGCTTGTTGAGGCCCGATAGATCTATCTTTAGAGTTCGCGTCAATTAGGGTTTCTGTTCCCTAATTCTTAGATTACCAGACTATAAAGGGGCATATTCAGTTTCGATCATTCAACCATATAATGTAGTTTCGATTACTTGTGTCTATTTCGTAAAACATTTATAAAAGCGCATGCATTCTCAGTCCCAAAAATATATATTGCAAAAGCATTTAAAAAGGGAGTAATGAAAACTCACGTAATGTATTTTTGTAGTAAAAATACATGGAACGACATTGAACAAGTATAGGGTTGGCCTCGGATTCACGAACCTATATTATTCATATATTTATTAAAACATATATTGTAATCGAACAAGTTTATGTATTATTAGTGATTTAATTATTATTTTAATTATGTGTTCCATTAATAATTTAATTAATTATATTTATTAATATTTATTATAAGATTATTGATATAATTATGTTTTATGTCACAAAAATGTATTTTTATATAAAACATTCTTTACTTGATGTATTATTAATACTAATGATAATAATGATAAATATAATACTAAAAATCATGATAAATCTAATAATAATAATAATGTTAATAAGAATGAAAAATACTTAAAATGATAATCTTAATAACAATACTTTTGTTAATAATATAATTTGAAAAATGATCATTTTTATGATATTATTAATAATAATATTAATAATACTACTAATACTAATTCTTAGGATAATAATAATAATTAGTAGAATTGAATTGCTACCTTAAAGGGTTTTACCAAAGGCTTTCAAAAAGATATATCACTCCTCAGATTCGAACCCTCGACCTCTTGTTAACCCAACTCACCATCAAACCATCCCTCTGTTTCATCATTTGTGTTTTAGTTTCCCACTTATGTTTATGTAACCCTTTATAATTTGATATATAACTTGCAAGCCCAATCGAAGTAAAGGGACGCGGCCCAACAGATGTACACTCCTGGCCCAACCTTGAAAACGAAAAAAAATATATCAAGAACCTGGTAACAAGGCTCGAACCTCCAACCATTCGTTAAACCAACACCCCTCTTAACCATGACTCCAATTCTGTTTATCCAGAATTACATCCTCTGATTTATTTATAACTCGTAATCATCTGTTGCCTTCTAAACCCAAACCCCATCGACATCATCTTAATCGCTTAATATCATGATATACTCTTTATCATTATCATTACTTATAAAAATCATATCTCGATCATTATGTAACCAACTATCTTGACTTAACACCATCATCAATCAATATATATCATCAAAACTAAAAACATATTCGTAATATTGGGGGGTGGGTCTTGTATGTCGAGGCACCCCACTTGATTAATTTAATAAACATCATGAATGGAATCCTATAACCAATTTGACATAATGGGTCGGCCATAATTCTCCACTTTGTACCACATACCCTTTTGATAATGCATTACATAAATATATCATAGATTTACTAGTGGGAAAACTTTGTATTGCAAAACATATCCTACCCTTTTCTCTTGTGTGTGTCAGATGAGCAAGATCTTCAATAGGTACAAGCATAGCAGTTGCAACCGTATATCATAGTGATGGTGGTGCAAACTTTGTGTTTTTGAGGCTGAAGCTGGACAGGAACAGAAAGGAACAAGCATAGCAGTTGCAACCGTATATCATAGTGATGGTGGTGGCTCTTGGTTTTCAAATAGATAGATTAAACAGCGAAGTACAGCTGCAGTAGCAGCAAAGCAACGTGACAGAAGCAATTTAAATAATAGTTCATAGCAGAAGCGAGAAACAGAAGTGAGTACGAGCACAGTTGTTATATCAGATTATGATGATGGCTCGTGAGGTTTGTCGAGATAGAAACAAAGAACATGAATTATGAATCGTTGTTGTGGGTTGTGGGTTGTTCGAATAGAAAGCAGAGAAAGAAAGAAAAAAAATGTAAATGAAACCGTACCCTTAGTGAGGAGGTGGTGGTGATGAAAGATGGTTGCCTTAGTCGAAGAAGAAGATGAAGAGAGAGAGAGAAGAGAGAGATAGGGTGATGTTCTTGAAGATGGGTGTAGCGTAGGGTGGGGAAACGAATGTATTTGTAATATTCGTTTAATAAAAGAAAGAAGAAGAGAAGAGGAGAGTACAAAGATCGATGGTGAACTCAAACTAGAAAAAAAGCAGGAAACAAACATGGTGATGGTTAATCGAATATTTTTTATAATATTATGAAGTAATCGTTCATATATAGATAGATATGGTCGACATGTAAATATTCTGTTAGTACACAAATATATAAAATATTGGAAAGCAAATATGACTTTTATTAGGTTGTACTGGATTTTTGGATTGTGGTGGGAATTGGATTTTGACATGTAACTGATTGAGAATTAAAACAAGAAATTCCATACAGTTCGATTGTGATATGAACTGATTCATGATTCTGTTTAGATAATATCGTGATTAACCTAATTTAATTTAATAATTATATTATTATTATAAATATACTGATTTATATTATATCATGTATCTGTATATATAACAGGATTTATATATATATATCTATTTATTTATTTATTTATTTTTTTACCCGTATATATATTTGTATTTATTTATATATCAGATTTTCTGTATCTACAATATATTTATATATATACATCTTATTATTACTAGTAATACTATTACTAATATCACTTATAATTAATAATATTATTGATTAAAAAAAACTATAAATAATATAATAAATGATAAATTTCATAACTTAATTAATACCAATGATAATAATAATCTTATTAATTAATATTTTTAATAATGATAATAATATGAATAATAATATAACTTATATATGTCAAATTTTATATTTATAAATATTTATATCTCGTATTAGAATTAATGATATTAATAATACAATTATTAATATTAGTATTAACCTTATTAATAATAATGAAAGTAATATTGATGTATTACTGATATTCTAACTTGTAATTTCAAATAATGTACTTTACTTTACTTTTCACTACATAGATAATATATATTCTATAAAACAATATATTAGAATATTTAATATATATATATATATATATATATATATATATATATATATATATATATATATATATATATATATATATTATATATATTACTACATTCATGTAATATTAATTGTGTACATAATTCATATACATATATATCTATATATATTTATTTTAATAACATCTTAATTATTTTGTATATTACTTTACACATTTAATTCAGATGATTGAATGGTATTATATTCATTCAATTTAATATAATACAATTATATTTTTATCTATATATTTAATTACACATAATTGTTCATGAATCGTCGAGCATAGTCAAAGGGTAATTGATTACATGGATATAGATTTCAAAACTTTCGAGACTCAACATTACAGATTTTGCTTATCGTGTCGGCAACATATAAAGATTAAAGTTTAAATTTGGTCGGAAATTCCCGGGTCATCACAAGGACCGACAATGTACTAGGGGTCTAGTCAGATGTTTCACTACAAAAGAGTCCTCAGTCGGAATCCAAAGCTTGATAGACTTACTACAACCGGTGTGCCTCGGTCGATCTTACGTTGTATCCGATAGACTTCTCTTACCAAGGGGTGACATAGATAGTGTACTCTGAATCGGGGTTCGCGACTTCCCAATAACAGAGCCTATAACTACGTTCTATTAGTTGGAAAAGTGATTGAGTTTAAAGCATAATCGGAAAGCATTTTGACAACATACACAGACCATAATATTATTTCGGCATTATAACTGCTTACATCATAGCATACACTAAAGATAACTACTCGCTAATCATGGCACTAATATCATAAAACATTATATAAGATAAAGGATAGAAGTACCAGTAGATTAAATGAGTTCTGAATACAAAAGTGACAACTTCAAGACTCCAGACCGCTCCTAATACAATCTTTAGCGATCTTCTCCGGGTACTAGGTTTCCCGCACGGAGTCGAAGGCCTTGAGAGTATGACTAATATTGTACAAGAGAGAGAAAGAAGTGAATTAAAGTGTGTCTTGGAATGAATGACAAAGACCCTTTAAATAGACTTGGAATTTGCCAGCATACGCCTGGCAGGGCGTATGGCAGCCCGTTTTTGGCAGGCCGTATGCAAGGCAGGCTGTATGGTGGCTCGTGTGGTGGCATGTATATGGCAGGCCATTTCCATACGTGCAGGTTGTATGGCAGGCCGTATGGCAGGCCGTATGGCAGGCCGTATGGCTTGCTGGTCAGCCTAGATTCCCTGGATCGTAACTTGATTTCTTGTCTTTCACCGTTTTCGCTCTAGAATCTTCGTTTTAGCTCCGATTCTCTTGATTCTTTTTGCACTGCCTTCGTAATTACTTTTTCTTTAATTCTGACCGACGAAGTGGGTATTTTGCCGACAAAGTTCGAATCTTTCTTGTTTTTGGGCCTTAATACCGGAGTGAAAACGTGACTTTTTAGCCGATATCGTGTCGCAAGTCATTTCATTTATACTTTATACTTTTGTAAACTTATACTCTTTGTTGAACCGTTTGGTAACTTAAAACTTTGCAAGTAATGCACGTTTCAAATGAATGCGACATAATTTTGGTCAAACGCGTCTCATTTAGGGACTATGACCACGTTACGGGACCTAAGTTAACGGCACCGTCAATGATAATTTTGGCCGGGTCGTTACTGATGGTATCAGAGCGTTGGTTGTAGGGATTTAGGATGTGCATTAGTGTGTCTAACAGAGTCGTTAGGACGTATTAGTGAATCTAGACTACAACCGGATAGGTAATCATTGCATTCTGACTTGCATTTGCTATAGATAGCACTTACTTGACTACTTTGTGCATTTATACTTGAATCATTCTTAGGCAAACTTCTTAATGGTACCAAGCTTTCATCATACGAATCCGTATTCTGCCACTTTCTGGTAACACACGTAAATTCATGATTCATACACGTAAGGATGACGACGACTTCATTAGTCACACTAGTTCGGGAACTCTATCTCCCAGATTGTTATTTATCACCGTCCGGACTTGCTATCCACAAGTGCTGCGAGGTTCCCACCGTTATGGCGATCCTTAACCACTACCGATGTTACACCGGTGTTCCTTACTATCTACCACTTCTTGTTATTACCACCACTACTCACCTAGAGTATCGTCATCACTACTTATCACTACGGTTGCGTACCACTTGTTATCACAATTCGTTACTCTTTACGTACCTAAAGACATTATTGTTTGATTTGAACCACATGGACGTGAACAACCGGTTATACACTTCCCTCGGGAAACTTATCTTCAGAGTTGCACTAATTCTTTCAATTTAATACGAGTCACGTTAGAGATGTGATGTGTTCTAGAGGGTGTGTATGAAACGGCTATCAGTTTTATATTTATTTACTACAGAAAATCACCTAAAATAAACTAAAACACAAAAGGCAAGTATACCTACCGTGTAATAATATAGCTAAGGTAAAGTCCGGGAGGTCGATCCGTGGATACTATTATTGGGTGTCTTACTAGGTCAAATTAGTTAATTAAGTAGTTAAACTAGATTTAGTAATATATAGTAATTATAGGTAACTTTGGGGGGATTTACCGTTTAATGACCGGTTTGTCGATTTTGAGACTTATATCACAGTTAAAACCTAATGTAAAATATTAAATATAAATATAACTTATTTTAAAGAGTAAAGTAAATGACAACAAATAAAAGTGCAATAATTAAAAATATAAATAAAGCGTAAAAATAAAAGTGCGATAATTTAAAGTACGATAAATAAAATGACGATAAATAAAAGTACGATGAGATATAAAATAAAGGAATTATGCTTATTTAAACTTCCGTAATTATGATGTTTGACATTTTGATTTTAATTTATTACCATGGGTTAATTGTCCTTTGTCCTGGTTTATTTGATACGTCTATCTGGTTTTTGTCCATAATAGTCCATCGGTCATAAATATAAAGTGCGATTGTCCTCGTCAAATTACCCTTATACCCGAAGTCAAGTATTCCAACTGATTAAGGATTTAAACTGTGATGCAGTTATCACTTCTGTCAATAATTACACTAGTTATCACTGTATGTAATCCACCCATGTTTTAATTAGTTTATGAATATTAATTCATCCACTTGATCAGAATGAATAATCAATTACCCAACCCAATTGATTAATTAAATGATTATAACATATTCCATATGAACGTCACTAAATAGGACAACCATAATCATTATTAATTATTAGGTTAATTAATTTGAAGATAGGTTCGACAGACTCCAATGAGTTGTCACTCAATTAGACAATACCCCCCATCTATTAATAGTCAATAGTCCAATTTCCACAAGTGTCGGTCTTTTGTCCAAACCCCAATTATGGTACAAAATCCAATAACCCCATCTTAATATTTAGTCCAACATCACGATTACTTCGGCTCAAATAAGCATAATAATAACTTAGTTACGATACATTAATTTAAAAAGGAAGAACATAGCTTACAGTGGTGATTAATCGCGTAGCGTTACACGAACAGAGTTTCGACTTTAAAACCCGTAAAACATTTCTTACAATAACCCAATTATTATTAATCTTAAATTAAACTTAATATTATAAATATAAATATAAATTACATAAGAAAGAAAGAAAGAGTATGAAGAGGTGAATGTGTATCTATTGGTGCCTCCGTGAATTCCATTTTATAGGCAAAATGAATTACTGTAGCAAGGTGGAAAGTTAGCTGGACAGGTAGCTAACGATAATTCAATTCACTGAATTGAATTATTGATTGAAATATTTTCACTTATGATCCTTTAACTATGCTCAATTAACAACTTTTTATTATTTATTATTATTCTTATTATGAATTATTTAAATATTATATTATATTCTTGAGCATAGTTAACTTGTAATTTTAGCTCCGTTGAGTCGTACGTTGATAATTGGTTCATGTCTCGGTTCCGGATTTTCAAACGCTTTTTCGTATGCTTAGATATCTTGTACTTTGCATTTCGCGGCTTGTACTCTTGTCATTTTTAGACATTATTCATCAATAAATTGAACCACTTGGATTGTATCTTGTACATTTGAGCTTTTTGGTCATTTGCGTCTTCAAATCATCATTTTTGTCTTTTGTCTTCGTACTTATTTATTTAAACGATTATTACATAAAAATAGAACAATAGTAACTAAAAGCTTTACATATTGGAAGGATAATACTATGAAATATATGTTCGTTTTTAGCATAATCAAGATGCCATTATATTTTGTTCATTTTAAATCTTCACGATTACACGAACTTGATTTTTATGGAGTGATGTGGGAATGGAGGTATGAGTTAGCATAATATAACGACATTCGATCAACGTAATTATATTATGGTAAGTTATACCAAAGTTCTAATGACTCGTGATGGTGATTGAACTCGATCAACCTAATCACCATCATGTGCCATGTACATGACTTTATTTTTCCTTATTGCCATTTAAAAACTTCGAAAATATTGATAACAACCATACCAGGGACACATCTTGATATTACCAAATCCTATTTACGCTACCGAATGAATGACGAATTCTTTCAACTTCGACATAGGTTACACGTGTATACTATCTCGTTTTCGCACAGTTTTATCGACGAACTACAATATGCTTGTTATGCTCACATCGAGGCTGAAACTTCTCTCACATTAAACTCGTACTTCCATATAAGAAAATATTTATTCTAAATTCTCAATGGAGGGAGAGACGCTTCACGTTATACTAGTATTCGCCACGAGGGTGAATAGTCCTAACGAACATTTTCAGTGTAGTGACCCGAACTTTTCCATGTTTATATATATTAAATGAAATTAATACTTACATGATTAAGTGTTTCCAACATGTTAAGCAATCAAACTTGTTAAGACTTGATTATTTGAAATGTCATGTAGACAATTGACCACCCAAGTTGACCGGCGATTCACGAACGTTAAAACTTGTAAAAATGACATGACGATATATATGGATATACATATAGTTAACATGAGATTATGATAAGTAAGTATCTCCATAAGTATATTAACAATGAGTTATATACATAAAAATGAGACTACTATGTTAAGAAACTCGAAACGATATATATAACGATTATCGTTATTACAACGTCTTACTAAATACATATGTATCATATTAGGATATTGTTACACTATATTTAACATGATAAAATGATAATTATATATATCATTAAGTATGTTAACAATGAACTACATATGTAAAACAAGACTACTAACTTAAGAATTTTGAAACGAGGCATATATGTAACGATTATCGTTGTAACGACATTTTAATGTATATATATCATATTAAGATATATTCATACATCATAATATCATGATAATGTAATAATTTAACATCTTATTAGATATAATAAACAATGGGTTAACAACATTAAATGAGATCGTTAACTTAAAGGTTTCAAAACAACACTTACATGTAACGACTAACGATGACTTAACGACTCAGTTAAAATGTATATACATGTAGTGTATTTAGATGTATTAGTACACTTTTGAAAGACTTCAAGACACATATCAAAGTACTTCTACTTAACAAAAATGCTTACAATTGCATTATCATTCTTTTTCATCAATAATTCTACTCGTATGCAACCGTATTCATACTCGTACAATACCCAGCTCCTAAACGTATATACTATTGGTATATACACATAATGATTCAGCTCTTAGCAGCCCTAGATAGTCAAAAAACATGTGGAACCAACAATTAGACAACTAGCATGCCTTATGAGCAAGGAAACAAAAACAAGAACTCCTTTTAACCCCACTCACCTTCACCACTCACCACCTACTCCATTTCACTTCCAATTTTATTCCCAATTCTCTCTCAAAACATACACACTCTTCCATGAAGGTCTAAGTTACAATTTTTATAGAAAAAATCATCAAATATAAGCTTTGGTTATTACCTATAATCATCATAAAAACAATTACTCAAGAACACATCAAGAACACTTCCAAGTTTACAAGTTTACTTCCAAGTTTCCTAATCCATTCCAAGCAATCATCTAAGATCAAGAAACCTTTATTTTTTATAGTAGGTTATATTTCTAAATCAAGGTAATATTCATATTCAATCTTTGATTCAATTTCTATAACTATAACTATCTTAATTCGAGTAATAATCTTACTTGAACTTGTTTTTATGTCATGATTCTATTTCAAGAACTTCCAAGCCATCAATGATCCTTTGAAGCTCAAGTTATTTTTTTCATTTTCAGTAGGTTTATCCAAAAAACCCGAGGTAGTAATAATGTTCATAACATCATTCGATTCATATATATAAAACTACCTTATTCGAAGGTTTAAACTTGTAATCACTAGAACATAGTTTAGTTAATTATAAACTTGTTCGCAAACAAAAGTTAATCCTTCTAACTTGACTTTTAAAATCAACTAAACACATGTTCTATATCTATATGATATGCTAACTTAATGATTTAAAACCTGAAAACACGAAAAACACCGTAAAACCGGATATACGCCGTCGTAGTAACACCGCTGGCTGTTTTGGGTTAGTTAATTAAAAACTATGATAAACTTTGATTTAAAAGTTTTTCTTCTGGGAAAATGATTTTTCTTATGAACATGAAACTATATCCAAAAATCATGGTTAAAATCAAAGTGGAAGTATGTTTTCCAAAATGGTCATCTAGACGTCGTTCTTTCGACTGAAATGACTACCTTTAAAAAAACGACTTGTAATCTATATTTCTGGCTATAAACTTATACTTTTTCTGTTTAGATTCATAAACTTAAGTTCAATATGAAACCATAGCAACTTGAATCACTCAAAGCGGATTTAAAACGAAGAAGTTATGGGTAAAACAAGATTGGATAAATTTTGCTTGTTGTAGCCACGTGAAAATTGGTAAGAAATCTATATTAATCATATCCTAGCTAACTCATATTGTATTATACATGTATTCTAATATATTATGTAATCTTGGGATACCATAGACACGTATGCAATTGTTTTGACATATCATATCGACCCATCTATATATATTATTTGGAACAACCATAGACACTCTATATGCAGTAATGTTTGAGTTAGCTATACAGGGTTGAGGTTGATTCTAAAAATATATATACTTTGAGTTATGATCTAGCCTGAGACATGTATACACTGGGTCGTGGATTGATTCAATATAATATATATCAATTTATTTCTGTACATCTAACTATGGACAACTAGTTGTAGGTTACCAACAAGGACAGCTGACTTAATAAACTTAAAACATTAAAATGTATTAAAAATGTTGTAATTATATTTTGAACATACTTTAATATATATGCACATATTTTTTATAGGTTCGTGAATCGACCAGTGGCCAAGTCTTACTTCCCGACGAAGTAAAAATCTGTGAAAGTGAGTTATAGTCCCACTTTTAAAATCTAATATTTTTGGGATGAGAATACATGCAGCTTTCTAAATGTTTTACAAAATAGACACAAGTACGCGAAACTACATTCTATGGTTGGATTATTAAACCGAATATTGCCCCTTCAAGTCTGGTAGCCTAAGAATTAGGGAAATGACCCCTAATTGACGCGAATCCTAAAGATAGATCTATGGGCCTAACAAACCCCATTCTGGAATTTGGAATGCTTTAATACTTCGATTTATATAGTGATTGCGATTGCCAATTTATGACATACTTGCGAGTATGCGAGGAATATTCTATATGCATTATGTTAATGTCAGTTACCAGGTGTTCATCATAGAATGATTTTTATACACTTGCGAGTGTAGGATTATTGAATAAATGAAATCTTGTGGTCTATTATATTAATTTGATAATATATAGGTTAAACCTATAACTCACCAACATTTTTGTTGACGTTTAAAGCATGTTTATTCTCAAGTGATTATTAAGAGCTTCCGCTGTTGCATGCTAATATATGGACAAGACTTGGTGTCAGCATGCTTGTATAATATTGTTTAAAACTGCATTCGAGATTTACTTTGTTGTAACATATTAATATTGTAAACCAATATGTATTGGTAGTGTGTAAGTGTGATATTTTTAGATTATCATTTCTGATAATCTAGGTGGTGTCCTTTTAACCTTGTCGATAAAATAAAGGTTATGATTTGTTTTAAAAACGAATGCAGTCTTTGAAAAACGTCTCATATAGAGGTGAAAACCTCGCAACGAAATCAATTAATATGGAACGTTTATAGTCAATATGAACGGGACATTTCAGTTGGTATCGAGCGTTGGTCTTAGAGAACCATAAAATTTGCATTAGTGTGTCTTATCGAGTTTGTTAGGATGCATTAGTGAGTCTGGACTTCGACCGTGTTTTCTTTAAAAATGATTGCTTAATATTTTTTTTTTGTTGGAAACTACAAATTGTAACATGTAAATATTATGTGATAAATTAATCTCTTAACATGTTTGATATTGTGTGATAGATGTCTACCTCTAGTACAAATCTCATCGACACACCTAATAACAATGAAGAGTCGAATATATATTGGGAAAATTCACAAATTCCCGAAGAGGAACCGGAAGAGGAGGAACCGGAAGAAGAAGAGGTTCCGGAGGAAGAAATATTGATACCTACAGTAAATCGATTAAATAAAAGAAAATCCTCAACCAACGGACCAAAGTTAAAAATGGTCAATGGTGTTTCCGCCAAGGAAGCAAAATATTGGGAAGATTACCAATTTTCCGATGAATCGGATCCCGATGAGGATTCCGATGATGTTATAGAAATTACCTCGACCCAATTTAATAAAGCAAAAGAAAATAATAGGGGAAAAAGTATAAAAATAGAGAAACCTGATTCCAACCCCGATGAACTTTATATGTATCGGAAACATCCGTATTTCCTAAAATGTGACAATAACCCGATAACCTCTAAACCACCAGGTTTTTCTAAAACATTGTGGAATACAACGGCTCGTATTAGAGGAACACCATATATCCCTAGAAAATTAGGAACGCGAACCAAGTCCGAAGAAGAAGAAACCAGTGATTCAGATTAGAGGGTTGTAATTATGTTGTGTATTATATGTATTTTAGTGTGCTTGTACTTTTATGTTCTATGTAAAAATTGTTTGTATTGTTTGTTAATTATCTTTTACGAATCTAATCCTTGTCTATTTTACAATATAAAAACAAAATGGACGTTAAGGGTAGACAACCGAATATTTTAGAAGACCTACCAGAGGATATGATTGAGGAAATCTTGTCTAGAGTCGGTCAGAATTCATCAGCACATTTAGTTATGGCGAAATTAACTTGTCAAACATTTGAAAGACTTTCCAGAAATGCCTTAGGTTACAAAAGGCTTTCCTTTGATAGGTGGGGTGTATCGCATTGGGGAGACCGTAAGTTACGTCGTGTTTTCTTTAAAGCGTTAAATACGGGGAACCCAAATGCAATTTTACGCTACGGGTTAAGAACCTATTTTGACTCAACATATCCCAACATAGGATTTCGTGAGTTGGAAAGGGCTTCTAACATGCAACATAAAGAAGCATGTTATACTTACGGGTTAGTGATGTTCGCTTCTCACCAAAGTGAGAAAAAGAAGATCGGATTACAACTATTAAATGAAACATTCTCAGAAGTGACAGATTCTGTAGTTGGGGTGAGAAACAAGGTTTTTAGATTATTACGAGGCTGTTGGACATTACGAAACCCTCGTCCTTTTGACGACATTACAACATGCTGCCTAGCCAATGGTCATAACGGTTACTTTCCACAAGACCAAGGATGGGAAGTAGTCTTAGTAAAACCAGAATGCATGACTTGTTTCTGGACGTATGAATTATGTGTCTTTATTTCTTTTGCTGAACAACTTGCGTATTAACTAGAATTGCCTTTATAGCTGCTGAGTAGCAAAGATATTATGTGCTATATTTTATCCTATATGTATAATAGTGGTATTGTATGTTTGTAAAATATTGTATAAAAGTTTGAACGCGAAATATTATTGTAATAAGTTTTTCATATAGAATCGTAGTAGTTGAATTGTATATTAGCTACTAAGTATGAACTTAACGGGTAGGTACTACCCGAATTAAAACTATAAAACGCTAATATGAAGAAAAAGCTTTTATAAATGAGTTCATATTATGCTACGAAATACTATTGACTACTCTTAATATTCTATATGATTAACTTAATTCTTTTGGGCTATTTTTGAAGGAAATGGCACCGACGACTCGTCAGAATTTGAACATGAGCGAGGAAGACTTTCGTATTTTCCTTGCAGCAAACATAGCCGCAGTACAGGCTACGATGCAAAATAACAATAACTCTGAATCTAGCAGTGGAACTAATTCCACAAGAAATTGTGTAGGATGCTCCTACAAAGAATTCACTGCCTGCAAACCTTTGAAATTTGATGGAACCGAAGGACCAATTGTATTGAAACGGTGGACCGAGAAAGTCGAATCGGTGTTTGCCATAAGTAAGTGTACTGAAGAGTATAAAGTTAAGTACGCTACGCATACCTTCACAGGTACTGCGTTAATGTGGTGGAACACCTATCTTGAACAGGTAGGACAAAATGCTGCTTACGCACTACCGTGGTCAGAATTCAAGCAATTGATGAACGAGCAGTACCGTCCTAGAAACGAAGTCAATAAGCTCAAGGTAGAACTTAGAGAGTTACGAACACAAGGGTTCGACATTACCACATATGAACGAAGATTCACAGAGTTGTGCCTATTGTGTCCGGGAACGTTCGAAGATGAAGAAGAGAAGATCGACGCGTTTGTAAAAGGGTTACCAATAAGGATTCAAGAAGATGTGAGTTCACACGAGCCCGCTTCCATACAGAAGGCAAGTCGAATGGCTCATAAACTCATAAATCAAATTGAGGGGAGAATTAAAGAGCAAGCGACCGAAGAAGCCAACACGAAACAAGTCAAGAGGAAGTGGGAAGAAAACAGTGACAAGAGTCACCAATACAACAACAACAACAACAATAATCGCAATTACAAACGCAATAACTACCACCACAACCGCAACTTTAACCGCAACAACAATAACAATCCCAACAATAACTACAACAACTATAATAACCGTTCCAACAATAACAATAACCGCAACAACAACAATCCCAACAATAACAACCAGAGGCAGAAACCATTCCAGAGGTGTGAAGGATACCATCCGACTGGGCTTTGTACGACATCGTGTACTAAGTGTAATAGAAAAGGTCATGGTACGACGAAGTGTGAAGTTTACAGACCAATGGCTAACAAGAATTAAGGAACAAATAATGTCGGAACAAATAATACCGCCATTATTTGTTATGGATGTGGGAAGCTGGGTCATATCAGAAATGAATGCCCAAATCAGGGGAATACTAATGGACAGGGCCGCAGAAGAGTTTTCAATATTAATACGGCAGAAGCGCAAGAAGACCCGGAGCTTGTTACGGGTACGTTTCTTATTGATGAAAAACCTGCTTATGTTTTATTTGATTCGGGTGCGGATAGAAGCTATATGAGTAGAGATTTTTGTGCTAAATTAAGTGGTCCATTGACGCCTATGAATAATAAATTTTTACTCGAATTAGCAAACGGTAAATTAATTTCGGCAGATAAAATATGTCGGAATCGAGAAATTAAACTGGTTAGCGAAACGTTTAAGATTGATTTGATACCAGTAGAGTTAGGAAGTTTTGATGTGATAATTGGCATGGACTGGTTGAAAAAGAAGAGAGCAGAGATCGTATGTTACAAAAATGTAATTCGCATTGTACAAAAAGAAGGAAAACCCTTAATGGTGTACGGAGAAAAGAGCAACGCGAAGTTAAATCTTATTAGTAATTTGAAGGCGCAAAAACTAATAAGAAAAGGTTGTTACGTCATTCTAGCACACATCGAGGAAGTTAAACCTGAAGAAAAGAACATCAGTGATGTTCCTGTCGCAAAAGAATTTCCCGATGTATTTTTGAAAGAATTACCGGGATTACCCCCACATCGATCCGTTGAATTTCAAATAGACCTTGTACCAGGAGCTGCATCAATAGCTCGTGCTCCATACAGACTCGCACCCAGTGAAATGAAGGAACTCCAAAACCAACTACAAGAACTTTTAGAGCGTGGTTTTATACGACCAAGTACATCACCATGGGGAGCTCCTGTTTTGTTTCTCAAAAAGAAGGATGGTACATTCAGATTGTGTATCGACTACCGAGAGTTGAACAAACTTACCATCAAGAACTGTTATCCACTATCGAGAATCGACGACTTATTTGATCAACTACAAGGCCCGTCAGTTTATTCGAAGATTGATTTACGTTCTGGGTATCATCAAATGCAGGTGAAGGAGGATGATATTCTGAAGACTGCTTTCAGAACACGTTACGGTCATTACGAGTTTATGGTTATGCCGTTTGGGTTGACTAAAGCACCAACTGTGTTCATGGACCACATGAACCGAGTGTGTGGACCATACCTTGACAAGTTTGTCATTGTTTTCATCGATGACATACTTATTTACTCAAAGAATGATCAAGAGCACGAAGAACATTTGAGAAAAGTGCTAGAGTTGTTGAGGAAAGAAAAACTGTACGCTAAATTTTCAAAGTGTGCATTTTGGTTGGAAGAAGTTCAATTCCTCAGTCACATAGTGAACAAATAAGGTATTCAGGTGGATCCGGCAAAGATTGAAACCGTTGAAAAGTGGAAAACCCCGAAATCTCCGAAGCATATACGCCAATTTTTAGGACTGGCTGGTTACTACAGAAGGTTCATCCAAGATTTTTCCAAAATAGCAAAACCCTTGACTGCATTAAAACATAAAGGGAAGAAATTTGAATGGAAGGATGAGCAGGAGAAAGGGTTTCAATTTGTAACGATCGCTCCAAATCTATATGGACGAACACGTCATTCATCGATTTCATTGCGAGGTATTTGACCTCTATATGATACGTTTTTGTAAACATTGCATTCTTTTGAAAAGGCACACCATAAATGAATATTTAAATCAAAGGTTTGCGACATCTGATGATTTCTACATATAGACAATCACCGTAAATAATAGTTTACAATAGTACTTCCGTTGACAATGCAGTCAAAATAAGATACATGGTGATGATTTGGTGAATGCAACGTTTCCTTAAAAAAATATGCCATGTAAGACTCCAATCACATAGCTTGTATAACATAAACAATCAGCGGAAGACTTCTAGGGAACCTGAGAATAAACATGCTAACAAGTGTCAACACAAAGGTTGGTGAGTTCATAGTTTTAATGTTTTGCATAATCTGTAAATAAAGGTGGATCATAAGATTTCAGTTGTTTCATCCAGAAACGTTTATCAAAATATTCTACAAGATTGAGCACCCTGGTAGCTAAACTTTAACGTTATAATAAGTACCCATGTTTTAACATACATGCAACCAACATGTACAATACACGCAAACCAACGTGTACTAAACTCAAATAGCATACGTCTGTTTTATAGTTCAGGCTAGGGTTTCTATACCTGGAACAGACAGGGATGTCAAGCCCTATGGATCCATATATAACTACTCGCGCCCACTAGTTCTTATAATCGGCAGTTACTAGTTACCAAAGCTAAGGGATTTTTGGTTCAAACTCGGTGTAGAATTTAGTATGTACTTGTATCCATTGCGTTTAAAATAAAGTGCATGTATTCTCAGACCAAAAATATAGATTGCAAAAGCAATTAAAAAGGGAGCAAATGAAACTCACCTTAGCAGCATATAAAGTCGTTCACCAAAATGTGACCGAAACTCGGATTACCAAATAACCGTAGATCTCAACCTAGAGAACATATGTTGGTCAATAAATGTCTATCATGCTAGGTCAGGTCATAGTGTATCACAATCCTAATGCTCGAGATTGACATACAAAAGTTATCCAAAGTTGTTTCAAAAAGTCAATTTTGACCATAGTTTAACAAAACGAGATGTGCCTTATATAAGGATTCATTTACTCGGTTGATAATATTCAAAAATCCAATTTATCAATCTTACAGACAAGTTGTTTAAATATTAATTGCATATTCAAAAGCAATTCCAATTAACGTTAATTATAATTCAGTTGATCATATCTTTTAATCCGTTCATCGAAACTATTCGATATCTAAATGAAAAGTTATTGATTTTTCGCCAGCTTTTCAAAAACATGTATATCATATACCTTTTACCAGTAATATATGTATTTAATTTGTGATCTATTATAAACTGTTTAACGACGAAATTTAGTATACAAGCATGTATAAATATATATACTCGAGCACTAGACATGTATACACTATTAATTTATAAAAGATAAAATATAAATATTTACGTATCAATATTGTGATTCAATATTTCAGAAAAGTACGTAGACGTAACGGAGATGATAAACACTAGGTTAAATATACCCCCGAACATTACCCATAACCTCCTTGGCAATAACCCATAATTTTCTTAGTTCTATCCCGCTCGAAAAACCATTTTGAAAGTGATACGCTCAAGACCTTGTCGTAGTATTTTATGTATAATATTAATACTACTAATAATAATAATATTAATAATAATATTAATCTTAATAATAATTATAATAATAATAATAATAATAATAATATAAATATAATAAATAATACGGAGGAATGAATTGAAAAGAAACTGGAAACCAGCTCGAGCTTTTATAGAATTCTGGCCTGCTACCGTACCCCATGCGATCGCATGAGTTTTCAGTGTTTTTGCCATGCGATCGCATGGCCGTCTTATCCGTTTTTGTTTGCTAGTTCGTCGATATCAAATAGTGTTACTGTAGCAAATAGTGTTTACCGTAGTAAATAGTGTTTTACTGTAGCAAATAGTGTTTTATTGTAGCAAAGTCGTTTTCACTGTAGCACTGTAGCAAAGTACGGTTTCACTGTAGCAAATAGTGTTTTACTGTAGCAAAGTCATTTTTACTGTAGCAATTAGTGTTTTACTGTAGGAAAGTCGTTTTTTACTTGTACATATATATATATATATATATATATATATATATATATATATATATATATATATATATATATATATACATACATATAATTGTTCATGAATCATCGAGAGTAGTCATAGGTAATTGTATATATGAAACAGTTCTAAAATTTTGAGACTCAATCTAACAGACTTTGTTTAACGTGTCAAAATAAAAAAATCGTATAGAGAATTGGTTTAAATAAGTCGAAATTTTTCGGGTCATCATAGTACCTACCCGCTAAAGAAATTTAGTCCCAAAATTTGAGTGAGGTCGTCATGGCTAACAATAAAAATGTTTTCATGATGTACATGAGTTGATAAATAGAGTTTTATTATAGTTGAATCATATGGATAAAACAATCCAATTACTCGAAGCGTATGAGAGAAGTTATCGTAATAGAGTGAAATGAAGACTAGAGATTCGTCTTATATCTTCACGTAGTAACGATTGATTTCCGGAATTTAAGGAATAGAAAATTTTCATAATTTAAATAAGATTTGATTCTTCGGAATTTAAGGAAATTAGGATTTCCTTGATTAAATGCGTAATCTGCCTCGATTGTTATGTCTAATATTTCGCTATAAATTGACCTCTTCCGTTTCATTTATTTTCACCACTCCTATAATCTTCTTCCTTATTTCATATTTCCAAAAGATTGTGAAAATGCTTCTTCCAGTTCTGATTCTTGATATATTCCTAACTTTCATATCTGTCATTCTTCTTTTTCATCTACCACCAGAGGAAGTTATTTTCTTCTATCACTACCTTGGAGTTATAGTATTTTTCATTCTTCCGTGTCTTTATATTGCTATACGCATTGATATACACGGTTTGTAAATTTCGGGTTTGTTATCGGGCTTATATTCTCCTTTATATTTCAGAGCTCCATGTTTTCGATTTCTCTTCCCGACTTTAAGTCAAGCGAATAATGGTCCAGAATTCGTAGGTATGGATTTTGAAATGAACATGGTTAATGTTCTAAGAAAAGAATTGTAATGACACGATCTTGATTTGTCAAATTACCAGCATATCCGGAAAAGACCGAATCATCAAGAAATATATTTTCTTGATATATTTAGAGATTATATAGAATGAAAGATGTAACGACCCGGAAAATTTCGACTAATTTTGAACCAAACTCTCGATATGATTTCATAACTTTGACACAATAAGCAAAGTCTATTAGATTGAGTCTCAAAAATTGTGAACTGTTTCATATATTCAATTGACCTTCGAATGTTCTCGACGATTCACGAACAACT